>NC_092506.1:121165661-121223314 GCF_047511675.1 Marmota flaviventris
GTTTGGGTTAGGGTAAGTTTTAGGATTAGGGTAAGGTTTAGGGTTAGGTTTATTGTTAGGTTTAGGTTTATATTTAGGGTTAGGATTAGAGTTAGTGTTAGGGTTTGGTTTAAGGTAAGTGTTAGGGTTAGTGTTAGTGTTAGAGTTTGTGTTAGAGTTAGGGTTATTGTTAAATTTAGGGTTACAGTTAGAATTAGGGTTAGGTTTAGGGTTAGTGTTAGGGTTAGAGTTGGGCTTAGGTTTAGGTTTAGGTTTATTGTTAGGGTTTGGGTTAAAGTTTGTGTTAGATTTAGAATTAGGGTTAGTGTTTGTTTTAGGGTTACCCTTAGGATTAGGGTTAGTGTTAGGATTAGTGTTAGTGTTATGGTTAGGATTAGGGTTAGTGTTACATTTTCTGCTAGGATAAGAGTGAGGTTAGTGTTACCATTAGGGTTTGTGTTAGGATTAGGGTTAGAGTTAGGGTTAGGGTTAGGGTTAGTGTTAGGGTTAAGGTTAAGGTTTGTTATAGTGTTAGGGTTAGAGTTAGAGTTAAGATTAATGTTAGGGTTAAGGTTAGGGTTAGTGTTGGGTTAGGGGTGGGGTTAGGGATAGGTTTAGAAATATGTTTAGGGTTAGTGTTAGGGTTAGCATTAGGTTTAGGGTTAGTGTTATGTTTATGGTTAGGGTTAAAGTTAATGTTAGGGTTAGGGTTAGGTTTAGTGTTAAGGTACGTGTTAGGGATAGGGTTAGTGTTAGGATTATTGTTAGAGTTTGATTTAGGGTTAGGGTTTGGATTAGGATTAGGGCTAGGGTGCCAGTTAGTATTAGAGTTTGGGTTAAGGTTAGTTTTAGTGTTAAAATTTGCATTAGAGTTAGGGTTAGTGTTAGGGTTAGGTTTCTGGTTACAGTTAGTGTTAGGGTTAGGGTTAGACATAAGTTTAGGGTTAGTGTTAGTGCTAGGGTTAGGGTTCATGTTAGAGTTAGGTTTAGAGTGAGTGTTAGGGTTAGGGTTAGATTTAGGTTTGGTGTTAGTGTTTGGGTTAGGGTTAGGGTTAAGGATAGTGTTAGAGTTAGTGAAAGGTTTAGAGATAGTGTTAAGGTTGGTGTTATAGTTAGTGTTATGGTTAGGGTTAGGGTTAGGTCTAGGGTTAGTGTTAGTGTTAGATTTAGGTTTATGGTAGTATTCGTGTTAATGTTAGAGAAAGGTTTAGGGTTAGATTTAGGGTTAGGTTTAGAGTTAGGTTTATGTTTAGGATTTGGGTTAGGTTTTATGTTAGTGTTAGTGTTAGGGTTAGGGTTAGGTTTACATTTAGAATTATGGTTAGGATTAGGGTTATAGTTAGTGTTAGGCTTAGGGTTATGGTTAGGGGTTATGTTTAGGTTTAGAGTTAGGTTTAGTGTTAGGGTTAGGGTTAGTTTTTGTGTCATGGTTAGGGTTAGGGTAAGGGTACAGTTTTTGTTAGTTTTTGGGTTAAAGTTAGGGTTAGGGTTACAATTAGGCTTAAGGTTAGGTTTAGGGTTAGGGTTAGGGATAGAGTTAGTGTTAGCGTTTGTGTTAGGATAAGGGTTAGTGTTATGGTTAGGGTTATGTTTTGTGTTAGGGTTAAAGTTAGCATTAATGTTAGTTTAGGTTTACAGGTAGGCTTAGGGTTTTGTTTAGAATTACTCTTAATGTTAGGGTTTGAATAGGGTTAGTATTATATTTAGTGTTAGGGTTGGGTTAGAATTAGTGTTAGAGTTAGGGTTACAATTTGTGTTAGGGTTACTCTTAGGGCTATGGTTAGGTTTAGGATTAGTGGTAGTGTTAGTGTTAGGGTTAAGTTTAGAGTTAGGGATAGGGATAGGGTTAGTGTTAGGGTTAGTATTAGGGTTAGGGTTTAGTTTTAGTATTAGGGTTAGTGTTAAGGTTAGGGTTAAGGTTAGAGTTAGGGTAAGTGTTAGGGTTACGGTTAGTGTTACTGTGCATGTTAGATATAGGTTTAGGGTTAAGGTTAGGGTTTGTGTTAGGGTTAGGATTAGGGTTAGGTTTAGGTTTGCATTTTGGGTTAGCATTAGGGTGAGTTTTACTGTTATGATTAGGGTTAGGGTTATTGTTAGGGTTAGAGTTCGGGTTCGGGTTAGGGTTAAGATTAGTGTTAGGGTTATTGTTAGGGTTAGGGTAGGGTTATTATTAGGGTTAGTGTTAGTATTAGGGTTTGGTTTAGGGTTAGGGTTATGATTAGTTTTAGGTATAGGTTTAGTGATAGGGTTAGGTTTAGGGTAAGTATTAGAGTTAGGGTTAGGATTAGTGTTAGTGCTGATATAGTGTTAGGTTAGGGTAAATGTTAGGTTTAGGGATAGGGTTAGAGTTAGACTTAGTTTTAGGGTTAGGTTAAGGTTTAGGGGTCGTTAGGGTTAGGGTTAACTTTAGGGTTACAAATAGGATTTGGGCTAGAATAAGGGTTTTGGTTAGGATTAGGGTTAGGGTAAGATTAGGTTTAGTGTTATGTTTAGGGTTATGTTAGGGTTAAATTTAAATTAGGGTTAGGATTAGTATTAAGGTTAGTTTTAGGGTTACGGTTAGGGTTAGGTTAGGGTAAAAATTTGTGCTAGGGTTAGATTTAGGGTTAGGTTTAGTGCTACGTTTTAGTGTTAGAGTTAGGGTTAAATTTAATTTTAGGCTTAGGATTGGGTTAGGTTTAGGGTTAGGAATAGTTATGGTTAGGGTTAGGTTAGGGTTGGGATCATGTTTAGGTTTAGGTTTTGTGTTAGGGTGAGGGTTAGTGTTAAGTTTAGGTTTAGGGTTAGGGTTAAAGTTAGGGTTAG
Source organism: Marmota flaviventris (assembly GCF_047511675.1). Taxonomy (NCBI): domain Eukaryota; kingdom Metazoa; phylum Chordata; class Mammalia; order Rodentia; family Sciuridae; genus Marmota; species Marmota flaviventris. Next base: position 121,168,446 of record NC_092506.1, read on the forward strand.
TGTTAGGGTTAGGGTTAGGATTTGTGTTAGTGTAAGTGTTCGTATTAGGTTTAGGTTTAGGTTTAAGGTTAAATTTAGGTTTAGTGTTAGGGTTAGGGTTAGGTTTAGGGTTAGCATTAGTGTTTGGGTTAGGGTTATGGTTAGGTTTAGGGTTACTGTTAGAGTTAGGTTTAGTTATAGCTTTAGGATTAGGGTTAGGGTGAGGGTTAGTGTTAGGATTATGTTTACAATTAGGATTAGCTATAGGGTTTGGATTAGGTTAGGATTAGCATTATGGTTAGTGTTAGAATTAGGGTTAGGGTTAAAATTAGTTTAGAGTTAGTGTTAGGGTAGGGTTATGGTTAAGGTTTGTGTTAGGGTTAGGGTTCAGGTTAGATTTAGGGTTAGGGTAAGTGTTAGGGTTAGTGTTAGGGTTATGGTTAGGGTTATGGTTATGGTTATGGTTATTATTATGGTTAGGGTTAGTGTTAGGTATAGGGTTAGGGTTAGAATTAGGGTTAGGGTTAGTGTTATTTTAGAGTTAGGATTAGTGTTAGGTAAATGTTTAGGGTTAGAGTGAGGTTTAGGGTTAATGTTAGGGTTAGGGTGGAGCCTAGAGTTAGAGTTAAAGTAGGGGTTAGGATTATGGTTAGGTTTAGGTTAAGGTTAGTGTTTGATTTAAGTTTTGTGTTAGTGTTAGGGTTATGGTTATGATTACGGTGACGGTTAGAGTTATGGTTAGGTTCAGGTTAGGGTTAGGGTTTGGGTTCGTGTTTGGGTTAGTTTTCGGGTTAGAGTTAGGTTTAGATTTAGGGTGAGGGTTAGATTTAGGGTTAGGGTTATTGTTAGTGTTAGGTTAGTTTTTTGGTTAGGGTTAGGGTTAGTGTTAGCCTGAGCGTTAGGGTTAGGATTAGGTTTAGTGTTAGAGAAAGAGTTAGGGTTAGGTTTAGATTAGGGTTAGGTTAAGGTTAGGGATAGCGTGAGGTTTCGTGTTAGTGTAAGGGTTAGGGTTAGTGTTAGTATTAGGTTTATGTTTAGGGTTAGGGTTATTGTTAGGGTTTGGGTTAGAATTAGGTTTAGCATTAGTGTTTGGGTTAGGGTTATAGTTAGGTTTAGGTTTAGTGTTAAGGTTTGGGTTAGTGTTAGTGGTAGGTTTAGATTTAGGGTTAGTGTGAGGGTTAGGTTTAGGGTTTGGTTTAGGATTAGGGTTTTTGTTACAGTTACAGTTAGGGATAGGGTTATGTTTAGGAAAGGTTTACGTTTAGGGGTAGGGTTATGGTTAGGATTATGGTTAGCTTTAGGGTTAGGGTTAGGGTTAGTAATGGGTTTGGGTTTAGCCTTAGGGTTAGTGTTAGGGTTAGGGTTACGAATAGGATTAGGGTTATAGTGAGGTTTAGGATTAGGTTTAGTTTTAGGGTTAAAGTTAGGGTTAGGGTTATGGTTAGGGATAGGTTTACAGTTAGGGTTAAACTTTGTGTTAGGTTTAGATTTAGGTTTTGGGATAGTGTTAGAAATAGGGTTAGCATTGGGGTAATAGTAGTGTTAACAGTTATGGTTAGGATTAGGTTTAGTGTTAGGTGTATTGTTTGATTTATGGTTAGGGTTAAGTAAGAATTAGGGTAGGTATAGGTAAGGGTTACGGTTATATTTTGGGTTAGGTTTGGTGTTAGGGTTAGGGTTAGGATTATGTTAGGTTTAGGGTTATGGTTATGGTTATGGTTATGGTTATGGTTAGGTTAGGGTTAGTATTAGGGGTTAGGGTTAGGGTTAGGTTTAGTATTAGGTTTTTGTATAGGTTTATGGTTAGTGTTAGGGTTAGGGTTTGGGTTAGTTTTAGGTTTAGGGTTAGAGTTAGTGTTAATGTTAGTATTAGGGTTAGGGTTAGGGTTCGTGTTAGGGTTAGGGTTAGGGTTAGGTTTAGGGTTAGTGTTAGGTTTAGGGTTAGGGTTAGAGTGAGGCTTAGGGTTAGAGTGATTCTTAGGGTTAGTGTTAGGTTTAGGTTTAGGGTCAAAGTTAGTGTTGGGTTTAGGTTTAGGGTTAGGGTTAGTGTTAGTTTTAGAGTTAAAGTTATTGTTAGGGATAGTTTTAGGTTAAGGTTAGGTTTTGGGTTAGGGTAAGGTTTAGGGTTTTGGTTAGGGTAACGGTTACATTTTGTGTTAGTGTTAGTGTTAGGTTTAAGTTTAGGTGTAGGGTTAGGGTTCGTGTTAGGGTTAGGGTTCAAGTTAGGGTTAGAGTTAGTGTTAGGTTTAGGTTTAAGTTTAGGGTTAGGGTGGCGCTTGGGTTAGTGTTAGGGTTAGGGTTTGTGTTAGAGTTAGTGTTAGGGTTAGCTTTAGGGTTAGGGTTACAGTTATGGTTAGGGTTAGGTTATGGTTAGTGTTAGGGTTAGAATTAGTGTTAGGGTTAGGTTTAGGATTAGGTTTAGCATTAGTGTTTGTGTTTGGGATATATTTAGGTTTAGGGTTAGTGTTAGCATTTGAATTAGGGTTAGTATTAGATTTAGCCTTAGGGTTAGGGAGCGGGTTAGGTTTAGAGTTCGGGTGAGGGTTAGGGTTAGGTTAGGTAAGGATTAGGGTTAGGGTTAGGTGAGGTTTAGGGTTATAGTTTGGGTTAGGGTTTGTGTTAGAATTAGGGTTAGGGTTAGGGTTATATTAAGGTTAGGGTTAGGGTGAGTTTAAGTTTAGGATTGAGTTAGGGTTAGGATTGAGTTAGGGTTAGGGTTATTGTTAGGGTTAGGGTTACGGTTATGGTTAGGGTTATGTTTAGGTAAGGGTTAGATTTAGGGTTATGGTTACGGTTAGGATCAGGGTTAGGTTAAATGTAGGGTTAGGGTTATTCTTAGAGTTAGTTTTAGCATTAGAGTTAGTGATAGTATTACTGTTAACGTTAGGGTTATCGTTTGTGGTAGGTTTAGGATTAGGTTTAGGTTTTGTATTATGGTTAGGTTTAGGGATAGTTTTATGGTTAGTATTAGGTTAGAGAGAGGCTTAGGTTTAATTTTAGGTTTACAATTAGGGTTAGGGTTAGTGTTAGGGTTAGGTTTATGGTTAGTGTTAGGGTTAACATATAGGTAGGGTTAATGTTAGTGTTATATTTAGGGTTAGAGTTAGGATTAGTTTTAGTATGGAGTAAGGGTTGGGGTAAAAGTTAGTGTTAAGATTTGGGTTTGAATTAGTGTTAGGTTTAGAGTTAGGGTTAGGGTTAGGGTTATGTAAGGTTTAGTGTTAGGGTTAGGTTAGGATTATTGTTATGGTTTCGGTTAGGGTTTTTGTTACGATTAGGGTTAGGGTTAGGAATACAGTTACATTAGGGTTAGGGTTAGTGTTAGTGTTAGGGTTAGGATGACGGTTAAGTTTATTTTTAATTTTAGGTTATGGTTAGCTTTAGAGTTAGTGTTATGGATAGGGTAAGTGTTAGTTTAAGGGTTAGGGTTAGGTTTGGGGTTAGTGTTAGGCTTATGGTTAGAGTTAGGTTTAGTGTTTGAGTTAGGGTTAGGGTTAGGGTTTGGGATAGGTTAGGGTTAATTTTGTGTTAGGATTAGGGTTTAGTGTTATGCTTATGGTTAGGGTTAAGGTTAGAGTTAGTTTTAGGACTATATTTAGGGTTATGTTTGGGGTTAGTTTTTGGGTTAGAATTAGAGTTAGAGTGAGGGTTTGTGTTTTGTTTTGGTTTAGTTTTAGAGTTAGGGTTAGGATTAGGGTTAGAGTTAGTGTTAGGTTTAGTATTAGGATGAGAGTTGTGATTTGTATTAGGGTAACTGTTATGGTTAGGGTTTGTTTTAGGGTTAAGTTAGATTTAGGTTTTGGGTTATGATTAGTAAGAGGGTTAAAGTGAGGCATAGGGTTAGGGTTAGGGTTAGTTTTAGGGTTATGTGTAGGTTAGTGTTGTGTTAGTGTTAGAGTTAGGGTTAGTGTTAGTGTTAGGGTTAAGGTTAGGATTTGGGATAGTGTTAGGGTTAGGTTTTGGGTTAGGCCTAGGGTTAGGGTTGGTGATAGGGATAGGGTTGGGGTTAGGGTTAGTGTAAGGATTAGGGTTAGGTTTAGTGTTAGGTTTAGTGATAGTGTTAGGGTCAGGGTTAGAGTTAGGAAATGGTTAAAGTTAGTGTTATGTTAGGGTTAGGGTTATGTTTTGGGTTAGGGTTTGTGTTTGGGTTAAGGTTAGGGTGGGTAGGGGTATAGGGTTAGGGGTAGGGTTAGTTTAGGCTTAGGGTTAGTGTTAGGGTTAGTGTTAGGGTTAGGGTTAAGGATAGGTTTAGTATTAGGGTTAGGGTTAATTTTAGGGTTAGTGCTAGGGTTAGGGTTAGGTTTAGGGTTAGTGTTAGGGTTAAGTTTAGTGTTAGGGTTAGGGTTAGGGTTGTGTTAGGGTTAGGGTTAGTGTTAGAATTAGGTTTAGGGTGAGGTTTATTGTTAGGGTTAGTGTTACTTTTAGGGTTATGGTTAAGGTTAGGATTAGTGTTTGGGTTAGTGTTAGAGTTAGGTTTAGGGATAGTGTTAGAATTAGGATTAGATTTAGTGATAGGGTTAGTGTTAGGGTGAGGCTTAGGGTTAGTATTAAGGTAAGGTTAGGTTTAGTGTTAGAGTTCATGTTAGGGTTAGGGTTAGATTTAGGGTTTGTGTTTGTGTTTGGTTTAGGGTTGGGGTTAGGGTTATTGTTAGTGTTTGGGTTAAGTTTAGGGTTAGGTTTAGTGTTAGGGTTAGGGAGAGTTTTAAGGTTAGTATTATCATTAAGTTAAGGGTTAAGGTATTTCTTACCGTTAGGGTTAGGTTTAGGGTATGGTTAGTGTTAGGGATAAGTTACGGGTTTGGGTTAGTGTTAGGGATAAGGTAAGGGTTTGGGTTAGTGTTATTTTTTGGTTAGGGTTAGGTTTCAGTTATGGTTATGGTTAGGGTTAGGGTTGGGGTAGAATTTCGGTTAGGGTTAGGGTAAGGGTTTGTGTTAGGATTAGGGTTAGGTTTAATATTAGGGTTAGGGTTAGAATTAGGGTTATGATATGTTTTACATTTAATATTTAATATTACGGTTAGGGTTATGGTTATGATTATTGTTAGTTTTAGTGTTAGGGTTAGGGTTAGGGTTAGTGTTAGGGATAGTGTAAGGCCTAGTGTTAGGTTTAGGGTTAGGGTTTGTGTTGAGGTTATGGTTAGTGGTATAGTTTGGGTTATGATAAGGTTAGGATTAGAGTTAGAGTTAGGTTAGGTTTAGGGTTAGGGTTAGGTTTAGGGTTAGTGTTAGGGTTAGGGTTATGGATAGGTTTAGGATTAGTGTTTGTGTTAAGGTTAGTGTTATGGTTAAACTAGAAATAGGGTTAGACTTAGGGTTCTTGTTAGGGTTAGCATTCATGTTAGGTTTAGTTTTAGGGTTTGGGTTAAAGATAGTGTGAGTGTTAGGGTTAGGATTAGGTTTAGGATTAGGGTTATAGTTTGTTTACGGTTACTGTTAGTGTTAGAGTTAGGGTTATTTATAGGTTTAGGGTTTGGGGTGATTATTATTAGGTTATTTATATTATTATTATTATTATTATTATTATTATTATTATTATTATTATTATTATTATGTTATTTATAGGTTTAGGATGAGGCTTAGGGTTAGGGATAGGGTTACAGTTAGGGTTAGGTATAGGGTTTGGATTAGGGTTAAAGTTAGGATTAGTGTTAGAATTAGTGTTCGGGTAGGGTTAGGGTTAGGGTTTGTGTTAGGATTAGGGTTAGTGTTAGGGTTTGGATTCGGGTAAGTGTTAGTGTTAGGGTTAAGGTTAGAGTTCGTGTTAGGGTTAGGGTTAATGTTAGGATTAGAATTAGGGTTAGAGTTAGGGTTAGGGTTAGTGTTACATTGGGGTTAGGGTTAGTTTTAGTTAAAGGTTTATGGTTAGGGTGAGGTTTAGGGTTAACGTAAGGATTAGGGTTAGCTCTAGGTTTAGCGTTAGGGTTGGGGTTAGGGTTATGGTTAGGGTTAGGTTAATTTAGTGTTTGGTTTAGGTTTTGTGTTAGTGTTAGTGTTAGGGTTAGGGTTATGGTGAAGTTAGTGTTAGGGTTAAGTTCGGTTTAGGATTATGGTTTGAGTTCATGTTAGGGTTAGAATTAGGATTAGTTTTAGGTTTAGGTTTAGGGTGAGGGTTACAATTAGGGTTAGGGTTAGTGTTAGTGTTAGGTTAGTTTTATGGTTAGGGTTAGGGTTAGTGTTAGGATTATGGTTAGGTTTAGGATTAGGTTTAGTGTTAGGGTTAGAGTTATGGTTAGGTTTAGGTTAGAGTTACGTTAGGGTTAGGGACAGGGTGTGGGTTCATGTTAGTGTAAGGGTTAGGGTTAGTGTTAATATTAGGTCTAGGTTTAGGGTTAAGGTTAGTGTTAGTGTTATGATTAGGGTTAGGTTTAGCGTTAGAGTTTGGGTTAGGGTTATAGTTAGTTTTAGATTTAGTGTTAGGGTATGAGTTAGTGTTATTGTTAGGTTTAGGGTTATGGGTACTGTGAGGGTTAGGGTTAGGGTTTGGGTTAGGTTTATGGTTATGGTTATTGTTATGGTTACTGTTAGGGATAGGGTTATGTTTAGGTAAATTTTAGATTTAGGGTTAGGGTTAAGGTTCGGGTTAGGGTTAGCTTTAGGGTTATGGTTAGGGTTAGTCGTGGGTTTAGGTTTAGCGTTAGGTTTAGTGTTATGGTTATGGTTATGGTTAGGGTTAGGATTAGGGTTATAGTGAGGTTTAGGATTAGTGTTAGGTTTAGTTTTAGCATTACTTTTAGCATTAGGGTTATGGTTAGGGTTAGGGTTATGGTTAGCGTTAACTTTAGTGTTAGGTTTAGAGTTAGGTTTAGGGTTATCGTTGGGGTAAGAGTTAGTGTTAACATTTGGGTTAGGGTTAGTGTTAGATTGAGGGTTAGGGTTATGTAAGGGTTAGTGTTAAGTTTAGGATGAGGCTTAGGTTTAGTGTTAGGGTTAGGGTTAGGGTTAGTGTTAGGGTTAGGGTTAGGGTTAGTATTAGGGTTATGTTTAGTGTTAGGGTTAAAGTTAGGGTTTGTGTTAGGGTAACAGTTTATGGTTATGGTTACATTTATGGTTAAATTTGGGATTAGGTTTAAGGATAGTGTTATGTTTAGTGTTATGTTAGGGTTAGGGTTAAGGTTAGGGTCAGTGTTAGTTTTAGTTTAGGGTTAGTGTTAGGTTTAGGTTTAGGTTGAGGGTTAAAGTTACAGTGAGGATTAGGATTAGGCTTAAGTTAAGTGATAGTTTTAGGTTTAGGGTTAGGGTTAGATTAAGGGTTAAGGTGAGGTTTAGTGTTAGGGTTAGTGTTAGGGTTAGTGTTAGGGTTAGTGTTTGGTTTAGGTCAAGGTTTAGTTTGAGTGTTAGGTTTGGGGATAGGTTTAGGTAAGATTTAGGGTTAGAGTTAGGGTTAGTGTTCGGGTTAGTGTTAGTTTTCGTGTTTGGGTTAGGGTAAGTGCTAAGTGTAGGGTTAGGGTTAGGGTTAGTGATAGGATTAAGGTTTGGGTTAAGGTTAGGTTTAGTGTTAGTGTTATAGTTATGATAAGGGTTAAGGTTAGGGTTGTTGTTTGGGTTAGGGTTAGGATTATTAATAGGATTAGGATAAAAGTTAGGGTTAGTGATAGGGTTAGGGTTAGGTTTAGGGTTAGTGTTAGTTTAGTGTTAGCATTAGGGTAAGGTTAGGTTTAGGGTAATGGTTAAAATTAGGGTTTGTGTTATGGTTAGGGTTAATGTTGGGGTTAGTGTTAGGGTTAGGGTTAAACTTAGTGTTAGGATTTGATTTAGGGTTAGCGTTAGGTTAAGGTTGTTTAGGATTTGATTAAGGATTATGGTTCGATTTCATGTTAGGGTAATATTAGGGTTGGGGTTTGTGTTAGGGTTAGGGTTAGGTTTAGTTGTAGGGTTAGGCTTAGGTTTTGTGTAAGGGTTACTGTTAGAGTTACGTTTTAGAGTTACAGTTACATTTTGGATTAGGGTTAGGTTTAGGGTTAGTTGTAAAGTAGATTTGGGTTAGGTTTAGGGTTATGGTGAGTGTTAGGGTTAGGATTAGGGTTAGGATTAGTGTTAGGTTTAGGGTTAGTGTTAGGGTTAGGGTTTTATTAGGGTTAGGGTTAGGGTTAGGTTTAGGGTTACGGTTAGGGTTAGGGTTAGGGTTACGGTTAGGGTTAGTGTTAGGTTTCGGTTTAGGGTTAGGATTAGTGTTAGAGTTAGGGTTAGTGTATGTGTTAGTGTTAGTGTTTGGGTTAAGGTTATTCTTAGGTTTAGGGTAAGTGTTAGTTTTAGGGTTAGGGTTAGTGTTAGGTTTAGGGTTAGTGTTAGTGCAAGGTTTAGGTTTAGAGTTAGGGTTAGGTTTATTGTTAGGGTTAGGATTAGGGTTAGGGTTAGGGTTATGTTTCAAGTTAGGGTTAGAATAAGTGTTAGGGTTAGTTTTATGGTTTCTCTTAAAATTAAAGTTAGGGTTAGTTTTAAGTTTAGTGTTAGGGTTAGTGTTAGGTTTTGGGTGAGGTTTAGGCTTAGTGGTATGGTTAGGTTTAAGGTTTGTGTTAAAGTTAGGGTAGAGTTAGTTTAGGGTTAGTGTTAGGGTTAGAATTTCAGTTAGGTTTAGGTAAGCGTTAGTATTAGGGTTAGGTTAGGGTTAGGGTTAGGGTTTTGGTTAGGGTTTTTGTTAGGGTTAGGGTTTAGGATTAGGTTAGTGTTAGAGTAAACTTTAGGTTTAGTGTTAGGTTTAGGGTTAGGTTTGTGTTAGGGTTACAGTTAGGGTTATGGTTAGGGTTTCATTTACATTTATTGTTAAGTTCCGGGTTAGGGTTAGGTTTATGTTAGGGTAAGGGTTAGGGTTAGGTTAGGATTATGTTTAGGTTTATGGTTAGTGTTAGGGTTAAGGTTAGGGTTAGTGTGATGTTTAGATTTAGTGTTGGTTAGGTTAGGGTTAGGGTTAGTGTTAGGGTTGGGTTTAGCATTAGTATTTGGGTTACAGTTATAGATAGTTTTAGCGTTAGTTTTAGGAGTAAGGGTTAAGGTTATTGTTTGGTTTAGGGTTATTATTAGTGTGAGGGTTAGGGTTAGGTTTATTGTTAGTGTTAAGGTTAGGGTTAGACTTAGGGTTAGGGTTAGGTTTAGGGTTAGTGTTAGGGTTAGTGTTAGGGTTAGTGTTATAGTTGGTTTAGCTTTAGTATTAGAATTTGTGTTATGCTTAGAGTTAAGTTTAGGGTTAGTGTTAGGTTTAATGTTAAGTTAGGGTTAATGATATGGTTATTGTTGGGTTAGAATTAGGGTTAGTGTTAGGGTTAGTTTTAGGTTAAGTTTAACTTTGTGTTAGGTTTAATTTACGATTAGTGTTAGGGTTAAATAAAATTTATTGTTCGTGATAGAGTTAGAATTAGGATTAGGGTTAGGGTTAGTGTTTAGGGTAGGGTTAGTGTTAGGGTTAGGGTTAGGATTAGGATTAGTAATAAGGTTAGGTTTAGGATTAGGTTAGTGTTTGGTTAAGGTCAGGGTTAGGGTTAGGTAAAGGTTTGGGTTATGGTTAGGGTCGGGGTTTGTGTACAGTTAGGATTAGGGTTAGTGTTAGGGTTAGTTTTAGGGTTAGGGTATAAATTTAATGTTAGGGTTAGGATTAGGGTTAGGTTAAAGTTTCGGGTTAGGTTTCGGGTTAGGTTAGGGTTATAGTTAGAATAGTGTTGGTCTAAAGTTAGGTTTAGGGTTAGTGTTAGGATTAGAGTTAGGGTTTTTGTTAGGGTTACCAATAGTGTTATGTATAGGTTTACAGTTACGGTTAGGATTAGGGTTAGGGTTAGGGATAGGTTTAGTGTATGTTAGGGTTAGGGTTAGTGTTAAAGTTATTGTTTGTTTTAGGGTTAGTATTAGGTTTAGGTTTAGGGTTTGGGTTAGGGTTAGGGTTAGGTTAAGTGTTAGCATTAGTGTTTGGTTTAGGGTTATAATGAGATTTAGTGTTATTGTTAGTGTTAGGGTTAGCGATAGTGTTATGTTTAGGGATAGGGTTATGGTGAGGCATAGGTTTAGATTTGGGTTAGGGTTATTGTTGGGTTAGGGTTAGGGTTAGGATGAAATTAGGGTTAAAGTTAGTGTTCGTGTTAGGGTTAGACTTAGGGTTAGGCTTTCTGTTAGGTTTAGGGATAAGCTCATTTAGAGTGAGTGTTATGGTAGGGGTTATGATTTGGGTGAGGGTTCAGCTTAGTGGTATGGTTAGGTTTAGGTTCCTGTTAGGGTTACAAATAGGGTTAGTGTTAGGGTTAGGATTTGGGTTTGGTTAGGTAAGCGTTAGTATTATGGTTAGGTAAAATTTAGGGTATTGGTTTGGGTTAGTGGTTGTTGTTAGGTTTAGGATTATGGTTAGGTTTTGTGTTAGGGTTAGGGTTAGGGTTAGGTTTTGTGTTAGGGTTATGGTTAGTTTTATGGTTAGGGTTATGGTTATGGTTAGTGTTAGGGTTTTGTTAGGGTTAGGGATAGGATTATATTAGGGTTAGGGTTAGCGTTAGTTTAGGGATACGGTTCATGTTAGTGTAAGGGTTAGGGTTAGGGTTAGTGTTAAGTTTAGGGTTAGGGTGAGGGTTAGTGTTAGGGTTAGGGTTTATTTTTAGGTTTATGTTAAAGTTAGGGTTAGCGTTAGTGTTAGCGTTAGTGTTAGTGTTAGGGTTATGGTTAGTGTTAGTGTTACATTTAGGGTTAAGTTTCGTGTTAGGGTTAGGTTAAGTGTGAGGGTTAGGGTTAGGGTTAAGGTTAGAGTTAGTGTTATGGTTAGGTTAGGGTTAGTGTAAAGTTCAGGGTTAGGGTTAGGTTTAGGGTTAGTCTTAGGGTTTGGATTAGGATTAGGTTTAGTGTTTGTGTTAGGGTTAGGGTTAGGTTTAGGTAAGGGTGAGGGTTAGAGTTATATTAGGGTCATTATTATGGTTGGGTTAGGGTTTGTGTTAGTGTTAGAGTTAGAGTTAATGTTAGTGTTAGTGTTAGGGTTAAGTTTAGGATTAGTGTTATTGTTAAGGTTAGGATTAGGTTTAATTTTTGTGTTAGGTTTAGGGCCAGGGTTAGGGTTTGGGTTAGGGTTGGCTTAGTGGAATGGTTAGGTTTAGTGTTAGGGATGGTGTTATTGTTATGGTTAGGGTTAAGTTTAGTGTTCGGGTTAGGGTAAGGTTTAGGTTTAGGGTAAGGGTTAAGGTTAAGTTTATTGTTAAGTTTAGGGTTAGGGTTAGGTTTAGGGTTAGTGTTAGGGTTAGGGTTTGGGTTAAGTTTAATGTTAGGTTTAGTTTTAGTGTTAAGATTAGTGTTAGGGTTAGAGTTTGTGTTAGGGCTAGTGTTAAGGTTAGGGTTAGGTTTATTGTTAGGGTTAGGGTTAAGGTAAGTGTTAGTGTTAGGGTTAGTGTTATGGTTAATGTTAGGTTTAGGGTGGGTTAAGGTTAGTGTTAGGCTAAGGGTTCTGGTTCATCTTAGGATTAAGTGTTAGCGTTAGTGTAATGGCTAGAGTTAGGGTTAACGTTAGAATTAGTTTTAGTGTTAGGATTAGGGTAAGGTTAGGGTTACGGTTAGGTTTAGGAATAGGTATCAGTTAGGTTAGGGCTAGGGTTATGGTTAGGGATAACGTTAGTGTTATGTTTAAGGTTATGGTTAAGGTTAGTGTTACGGTATGTGTTAGGGTTAGGGTTAGGCTTAGGATTAGGTTAGTTTTAGGGTTAGGTTTAAGATTTGAGTTAGGATTAGGGTTATGTTTAGTGTTAGCATTAGGTTATGGTTAGGATTACGTTAGGATTAGAGTTAGTGTTAGTGTTAAATTTTGCGTTAGGTTTAGGGTTAGGGTTAATGTTAGGGTTAGAGTTATGGTTAGGGTGAGTTTTAGGGTTAGGTTTAGAGTTAAATTTAGGGTTAGTGTAGAGTTAAGGTAAGGATAGGAGTAGCGTTAGGGTTACTGTTAGGTTTAGAATTACGATTCATGTTAAGATTAGGTTTAGGGTAGGTGTTAGGGTTAAGTTTAGGTTTAGGTTGAGGGTTAGGGTTAGGCTTAGGTTTAGTGTTAGTGTTTGTTTTAGGGTTAGGGTTAGGGTTAATTATAGTTTTAGGGTTAGGGATAGGTTTAGAGTCTTACGTTTACAGTTAGGTTTAGGGTTAGTGTTATGGTTATGGTTAGGATTAAGATTAGTGATAGTGTTAGGTTTAGGGTTAAGGTTAGTGTTAGGGTAAGGGTTAGGGTTAGGTTAGGGTTAGTGTTAGGGTTAGGTTTAGGGTTTGAGTTAGGATTAGGGTTAGAATTATTCTTAGGGTTAGGGTTACAGTTAAGATTAGGTTAGGATTAGGGTTAAAGTTAGTGTTAAATTTTGTGTTAGAGTTAGTGTTAGGATTAGATTTAGGGTGAGGGTTAGTGTTAGAATTAGAGTTAGGCTTTGGGTTAGGAATAGGGTTAGTTTTAGGGTTAGGATTAGGGTTAATATTAGGGTTAAGGTAAGGGTTAGGATTAGGGTTAGGGTTAGTGTTAGTGTTCAAATTTGGGTTTGTGTTATGGTTCAGGTTCATGTGAGTGTTAGTGTTAGGGTTAGGGTTAGGTTTGTGTTAGGATTAGAGTTCGGGTTAATTATAGTGTTAGGGTTAGGGTCAAGGTTAGGGGTTAGAGTTAGGGTTAGTGTTAGGGTTAGGATTAGGGTTAGTGTTATGGTTAGGGTTATGGTTTGGTTTATGGTTAGTGTTAATGTTGAGGTTATGGTTAGTGTTAGTGCTAGAGTAAGGGTTAGATTTAGGGTTAGTGTTAGGGATAGTGTTAGGGTTAGGGTTAGTTAGGGTTAGGGTTTGGGTTAGTGTTAGGGTTAGGATCTGTGTGTGTGTTAGGATTCATGTTAGTGTAGGGTTACAGAAAAGATTAGGGTTATATTTAGGGTTAGGATTAGGGTTAGGTTTAGTGTTAGGAGTATGATTAGGTTTAGAGTTACAGTTAATGTTAGTGTTAGGATTAGGGGTAGAGTTAGGGTTAGTGTTAGGGTTAGGGTTAGGTTTAGGGTTAGAGTTAGTGTTAGGTTTGGGGTTATGTTTAGGGTTAGAATTAGTAATAGAATTAGGATTGGGGTTAGGTTTATTGTTAGGTTAGGTTTAGGTTTAGGGTTAGTGTTACAGTTGGTGTTAGTGTTAGGGTTAGGGTTAGGGTAGTGTTAGGTCTCGTGTTAGGGTTAGGGTTAGACTTAGGGTTCGTGTTAGAGTTCGGGTTATGTTTTGCATTAGAGTTAGTGTTAGGGTTAGGGTTAGGGTTAGGTTTAGGGTTGGGTTTAGGGTTAGGTTTAAGGTTAGTGTTAGGGTTAGTTTTAGGGTTAGGGTTAGGGTTAAGTTTAAGGTTTGTGTTAGGGTTAAGTTTAGGTTTACAGTTAGTGTTAGGGTTAGAATTAGTGTTCATGTTAGGGTTAGGGTTATGGTGAGTGTTAGGTTTATGGTTAGGGTTAGGGTGAGGGAGAGGGTTAGGGTTAGGTTTAGTTATTGTGTTAGGGTTAGGTTTAGGGCATTATACTGTTAGAGTTAGGTATAGGTTTAGAGTTACTTTTAGCATTAGGGTTAGGTTTTAGGGTTAGTGTTATGATTAGTTTTAGGGTTAAAATTAGTGTTAGGGTTAAGATTATTGGTAGGGTTTTCCTTAAGTTTAGTGATAGGGTTAGTTTTAGGGTTAAAGTTAGTTTTAGGGTAAGGGTTATGGTTAGGGTTAAGGTTCAGGTTAGTGTTAGGTTTAGGTTAGGGTTTGAGTTAGGATTAGGGTTAGGGTTATTGTTAGGGTTAGGGTTACAGTTAAGATTAGGATAGGTTTAGGATTAATGTTAGTGTTAAGTTTTGTGTTAGGGTTAGTGTTAGGATTAGGTTTCTGGTTAGGTTTAAATTTAGGGTTAAGGTTAGGGGTAGGTTTAGGTTTAGTTTTAAGGTTAGGGTTAATGTTAAATTTAGGGTTAGTGTTAGGGTTAGCTTTAGTTTTAGAATTAGAATTTGTGTTAGGGTTCAGGTTTGGTGAGTGTTAGTGTTAGGGTTATGGTTAGGTTTGTGTTTGGGTTAGGGTTAGGGTTAATTATAGTTTTAGGGTTATGGATAGGTTAGAATTAGTGCTTAAGATTAGGGTTAGATTTAGAGTTATGGTTAGATCTAGGGTTAGGCCTATGGCTAGGGTTAGATCTATGGTTAGGGCTATTGTGAGGGTTATGGTAGGGAATAGGGTTATAAATAGAAATAGGTCTCGGGTGTGACTTAGACTTAGTCTTAGGGCTAGGGTTAGCTTTAGGTTTAAGGTTAGGGTTCAAATAGGGCTAGGATTAGTATGATGATTAGTGTTAGGGTTAGGCCTATGGTTAGGGCTAGGTTTAGTGTTAGTTTTAGGGGAACGGATGGGGTTATAGAGCTAGGTTCAGTGCTAGAGTGAGGGTTATGTTTAGGGATAGGGCTACGGTGAAGGTTCGGGTTAGGATTAAGTCTAGGTTTAGGGCTAGGATGAGGGCTAGGGTTTGTGTTAGGGTAGGGCTAAAATTAGGGCTAGGGATAATGTCAGGTCTAGGGTTATGGTTAGGGATAGTGTTAGGGATAGGTTTATGACTAGGTCTAGTGTAAAGGTTAGGTTTAGTGTAGGGGTCAGGTATAGAGCTAGTTTATTATTAGGGTCAGAATATGGATTAGGGTTTGGTTTGGGTTAAGGTTTAAGGTTAAGTCTCAAATTAGCATTAGGGTTAGGGTTTGGGTTAGAGTAATGGATAGTGTTAGGTTTACAGTTCAGGTTAGGTTTAGAGTAATGTATAGTGTTAGTGTTAGGGATAGAGTTAGGGTTAGGCCTAGGGTTAGCATTTCATTTAGGCTTATGTTTAGATTAATGAATAAATTCATTGCTAGTGTTAGGGCTTAGGTTAAGGTTAGGATTAGGGCAAGGGTTTGTGTTACTCCTAGGGTTAGTGTTCGGGTACAGTTTAGGGTAAGTGTTAGGGTTAGGGCTAGGGCGAGGGTTAGGGTTACAATCAGGGCTATGGTTAGGGTTAGAGTTAGGGTTACAGTTACGGTTAGGGTTAGGATTAGGGTTAGCATTAGGATTATGGTTATGTTTAAGGTAATGGATAAAGTTAGAGCTAGTATTTGGGCTATGGTTACACTTAGGATTAGGGATAGGGTAAGGGTTAGGGTTAGAGCTAGGGTTATGTTTAGAGTAAGGGTTAGAGTTTGAGCTAGTGTTAGGGCTAGGGCACACATTAGGTTTAGGTTTTGTGCTAGGGTTAGGGTTAAGGTTATGCTTAGGTCTAGGTTTAGGGCTTGTATTAGGGCTAGGTTTTGTGTGAGGTTTATGGCTAGTGTTAGGGCTATGGATAATGTAAGAGCTAGGGTTATGGTTATGGCTAGTTTTTTTGGGTTAGGGTTATAGATATGTCTAGTGTTAGTTTTAAGTTTTGGGTTAGCATAAAGTTTAGAGCTAGGGTTTATGTTATGGTAAGTGTCAGTGTTCAGGTTAGCATTGGGTTTATGGTTAGGGCCAGAATTAGAAATAGGGTTAGGTCTAGGGCTAGGGTTAGTCTTTGCGTTAAGGTAATGGTTATTTTAGGACTAGGGCTAGGGTATTTTTTAGGACTAGAGCTAGAGTTATGGCTATATTTAGGATTAAGTTTAGGTCTAGTGCTAGTGTTATGGTTAGTTGTAGGTATAGGTTTACTTGTAGGGCTAGTGTTAGGGTTTGGTTTAGTGTTAAGGTCAGGCTTTGACCTAGGGTTAGTGTTAGGGTCAGAATAAGGGTAAAGTTTAGGCTTAGGCTTCGGGTCAGGATTAGAGATAATATGAGGGCTAGCATTAGGACTAGTAATAGAATTAGAATTTGGAGTAAGCTAAGGATTAGGGTTAAAACTAGGGTAGCATTAGGGTGAGGGTTTGGCTTACAGTAAGGAATAGGTTTAGAGCTAGGGTTTGGGTTAGGTTAGTGTTAGGGTTAGGGTTAGGGTTAAAGCTAGGCTCAGATTGGCGCTAGGTTTTGTGTTAGATTTAGGGCTGTGGCTAATGTAAGAACTAGCTTTATCGTTAGGGATAGTTTTAGGGTTAGGATTAGGGCTAGGTCTAGTGTTTGGTTTAGGTTTATGGTTAGGGTGATGTTTAAAGGTAGGGTTAGTTTTAGGGTCAGAGTCAGGGTCAGTATTAGTTGTAGGGATAGGTTTAGGACTAGGTGTAGCATTAGGATTTGGTTTAGGTTAAGGGTTAGAATTAGGGCTATAGCTCAGTTTTGTTTGTGGGCTATGTCTATGGTTAGGGCTAGTTTTCAAATTAGAATTAGGGTTAGGGCTAGTGTTAGGGTGAGGTTTAGGTTTAGGTTTAGGGTTAGATTTAGAGTTAGGGTTAGTTCTAGGTTTAGGACTAGGGCTAGGGTTAGTACTAAGGTTAGGGCTAGTGTTAGGGTTAGGCAATAGATAAGGTTGGTACTAGATATAGGTCTAGGGCTAGAGTTAGGGTTAGTCTTAGGGCTAGTGTTAGAGTTAGGTTTACAGTTAGCAATAAATTAGGGCTAGGATTAGAGCTATGGTTAGTGTTAGGATTAGGCCTAGGGTTAGGGCTAGGGTTAGTGTTAGTGATAGTGTTAGGGTTGGGGTTAGGGAAAAGCATGCAGTTATACCTAGGTTCAGATCTAGGGTGATTGTTGAAATTAAAGTTTGGGCTAGGGTTAGGGTTTGGGTTAGGAGTAAGGCTAGTTTTAGGGCTAGGATGAGGGCTCGGGTTTGTGTTAGGTTTAAGGCAAGAATTAGGTACAGTGCTAATGTCAGGTCTAGTGTTATGGTTAGGAATACTGTTAGGATTAGTTTTATGGCTAGGTCTAGTTTAAGGGTTATGTTTAGGGTAAGGGTCAGGTTTAGAGCTAGGTGTGTTATTAGAGTCAGTGTCTTGCTCAGAGTTTGGGTTAGGTTTTGGTTTAGTTTTAGGGTTCGAATTAGCATTAGGTTTAGGGGTAGGATTAGAGTTAGAGTAATTGATAGGGTTAGGTTTAGTGTTCAAGTTAGGTTTAGGTAAGGATAAGGTTAGTGTTTGTGATAGATTTAGGGTTAGGCCTAAATGGATAGAGTTAGATTTAGGTTTAGAACTAGGGTTAGTGTTAGGTTTAGCATAACTGTTAGGGTTTGAGCTAGGATTAGGACTACAGCAAGGGTTAGGTTTACGGTTAGTTCTAGGGTTAGGTTTACAGTTAGGGTTAGTGTTGGTTTAGGGTTAGGACTAGTGTTAAGTTTACAGTTAGGGTTACAGTAGGTTTAGGGTTAGGGCTAGTGTTACCATGACATTTATAGTTAGGGTTAGGGTAATGGGTGGGATTAGAGCTATGTTTAGAGCTATGTTTGGGTTAGGCTTATGTTTAGGGTAATGGATAGGTTTAGAGCTAGGGTTATGGTTAGAATTAGGGCTAGGGTTAGGTTTAGACCCAGGGTTAGTGTTAGGGTTAGGTTTAGGGTAAGTGTTATGGTTTGAGCTATGGTTAGGGCTACGGCGATGGTTAGGGTTAGTGTCAGGTCTAGGTTTAGGATTAGGGTTAAGTTTAGGGCTAGGGTTAGCATTAGGGTTAGAGTTATGTTTAGGGTAATGGATAGGGTTAGAGCTATAGTAGGGCTAGGATTATGGTTAGGATTAAGTCTAGGGTTAGGATTAGGGTTAGGGCCAGTTTTGGGGTTAGGGTTAGGTTTAGGGTAATGATTAGGGCTAGGGTTAGGGTTAAGGTTAAAACGAGGTGTAGGGCTCAGTTTAGGGATAGATTTTGGGTTAGTTTAGGGCTAGGATTAGGTCTATGACTAATGTAAGAATTAGTGTTATGATTAGGGCTACTTTTAGGGTTATGGTTAGGGCTAGTTCTAGTTTTAGGGTTAGGCATATTTTTAGGGTGATGTTAGAGCTAGGGTTAGTGTAAGGTTAGAGTCAGGCTCAAAGTTAGTTTAAGGGGTTAGGTTAGGACTGGAATTAGGGATAAGTTTAGGGCTAGGTGTAGGGTTAGGTTTTGGTTTAGGTTAAGGGTTAGGTTTAGGGCTATGGCTCAGTTTTGTTTTAGGGCTTGAACTAGATTAGGGCTAGTTTTAGGATTAGTGTTATTGTTGGGGCTAGTGTTAGTGTGAGGTTTAAGCTTAGGGTTAGGGTTGGACTTAGAGTTATGTTATTTCTAGGGTTAGGGTAGGGCTAGTGTTAGGGCTAAGGTTAGGGCAAGTATTAGGGTTATGGTAAGGGATAGGGTTAGATCTAGGAATAGGGCTAGGGTGAGAGTTAGAGTTAGTCTTAGTGCTAGTTGTAGGGTTAGAGCTAAATTAATGCTAAGATCAGGTCTAGGATTAGTGTGTAAGTGTTAAGTCTAGAGTTAGAGTTAGGATTAGATTTGGGGGTAGGGATGGGGTTATAGCAAGGTTCAGAACTAGGGTGAGGGATAAAATTAGGGATAGAGCTAGAGTTAGGGTTCAGGTTAGGATCAAGGCTAGGATTATGGCTTGGATGAGGGCTAGCATTTGTGTTAGGGTTATGGCCAGAATTAGGGCTATGGCTAATATCAGGTCTAGGGTTATGGTTAGGGATAGTTTTTGGGTAAGATTTATGGCTAGGTCTAGTTTCAGAGTTAGGTTTAGGGTGAGGTTCAAGTTGAGAGTTAGGGGTAATATAATAGTCAGAGTAACGTTTTGGGTTTGTGTTAGGTTGAGGTTTAGGGTTATGGCTCAAATTAGCATTAGGTTTGAGTTAGGGTTAGGGTAATGGATGTTAGGTTTAGGCTTCAGGTTAGGATTAGGGCTCAGGCTAGATTTAGGGTAATGGATAGGGTTAGGGTTAGGCCTAGGGGTAGTTTTAGGTTTATGATTATCAATAGGGTAATGGATAGGGTTACAGCTAGGGTTAGAGATAGGGTTATGTTTAACATTAGGGCTAGAGGTAGGGTTAGGGTTAGGGTTAAGGCTAGGGTTAGGTTTAGGGTATGGGTTAGGGTTTGAGCTGCGGTTAGTGCTAAGGATAGGATTAGGTTTAGGATTAGGTCTAGAGTTAGGATTAGGGTTACCATTAGGGTTAGGGTTAGGTTGTTGTTTAGGACTAGGGTTAGTGTTGAGTTTAGCATAATTGTTAGAGTTTGAGCTAGGGTTAGGACTATGGCAAGGATTGGGTTTATGGTTAGGTCTAGGGTTAGGTTTACAGTTAGGGTTAGAGTAGGTTTAGGGTTAGGGCTATGGTTATCATGAGGTTTATGGTTAGGGTTAGGGTAATGGGTGGGGTTAGAGGTAAGGTGAAGTCTAGTTTTAAGTTTAGGATTAGGGCTAGGTTTAGGGTGAGGGTTAGGCTAATGATTTTCTTATGGTTAGGTTAAGGTTAAGGGTCATGGATTGAGTAAGTGTTAGGGCTAAGTTCAGGCTTCAGGTTAGAATTAGGGCTAGGGATAGAGTTAGGGTTAGGGTTAGGCTTAGGGCTAATTTAGCATTAGGTTTAGGGTTATGGTTAGGGTAATGTATAGAGTTAGAGCTAGGGTTTGGGCTATGGTTATGGTTAGGATTAGGGCTAGGATTGTGGTTAGGTTTTGGGCTAGGGATATGTTTAGAGTAAGGGCTAGGGTTTGAGCTAGTGTTTGTGCTAGGTCTAGGTCAAGGATTAGGTTCACCCTTAGGTTTAGGGACAGGATTATGGTAGGTTTATGGTTAAGGTTAAGTTAGAGCTAGGGTTATCATTAGGGTTAAGATAAGGGTTAGGGAAATTGATATGGTTAGATGTAGGTTTAAGTTTAGATTTAGGGTTAGATTTAGTTTTAGAGTTAATGTTAAGGCTACGGTTATGTTTAGGTTAATGGTACGGGTTAGGTTTTGAGCTAGGGTTAGGGCTATGATGTGTGTTAGTTTCAGGGTTTGGTCTATAGTTTTCTGGTTAGGGTTAGGGTTAAGGTTAGAGTTAAGGCTAGGGTTATCAATATAGTTAGGTTTAGGTTTAGGTAAGGTGTAATTTTAGTCTAGGTTTAGGGATAGGGTTAAGTTCAGGGTTAGGGCTAGGGTTAGGGTTTAGGCCAATTTTATATTTTATATTTATGGTATGGGTTAGGCTTTGAGTAAGGTTTAAGATTAAGGCTAGGGTTAGGTTTAGGGTTAGGGATAGGGCTAGGGTTAGGGTTGGGGTTACACTTACAGCTATATTTAGGCCTAGAATTTGCTCTACATTTTGTGTTAGGTTAAGGCATAGAGTTAGGGCTATGTGTAATATAAGAGCTAGGATTATGATGATTAGGGCTAGTTGTAGGGTTAGGGTTATGGCTATGTCTACTGTTAGGTTTCAGTTTTTGGTTAGGATCAAGTTTAGAGATAGGTTTAGTGTTAAAGGCAGGGTCAGTGATCAGGTTAGAGTTAGAGTTAAGGTTAAAGCCAGAATTGGGACTAGTTTTATGTCTATGGGTAGGGTTAGTCTTTGCGTTAACGGTTATTGTTAGGACTAAGACTAGGTTGTTGTTTAGGTCTACAGCTAGAGTTAAGTCTAGATTTAGGATTAGGTTTAGGTCTAGGGCTAGAGATAGGGTCTGGTGTAGGTATAAGGTTACTGGTAGGGCTAATGTTATAGTTTGGTCTAGCATTAGGGTCTGGTTTAGACCTAGGTTAGTGTTATGGTCAGAATAAGGGTCTGGGTTAGGGTTAAGGTTTCAGATAGGGTTAGAGCTACAATGAGGGCTAGGGTTAGGACTATTAATATGGTGAGAGTTTTGATTAGGCTGAGGATTAGAGATAGGTCTAGGGTTACCATTAGTGTTAGGGTTTTGCTCAGGGTTAGGGATAGGGTTAGAGCTAGTGTTAGGGAAAGAGTCAGGGTTAGGGTTAGGGTTAAAGCTAGGTGTATGGCTCGTATTAGGGCTAGTTTTGGTGTTAGTGTTAGGGCTAGTGTTCTGGTAGTAGTTTAGGGTTTAGTTTAAGTTAAGGTTTAGGGTTAGGTCTATTGCTCGGTTTTGTTTTAGTCCTAGGGTTAGAGTTAGGGCTAGTTTTACAATTAGTATTAGGCTTAGGGCTAGTGTGAGAACCAGGGTTACAATTAGAATTAGCTTTAGGGTTAGGGTTAGGGGTAGTTCTAGTGTTAGTGTTAGATTTAAGGTTAAGGTGATATTTAGAGCTAGAGTTATTTTTAGGATTGGAGTCAGGGTCAGGGTTAGTTTTAGGGTTTGAGTTAGGACTCGAATTAGGGATAGGTTTACTGTTAGGGTTTGGTTCAAGGTTAGCATCATGTTTAGAGTTAGGATGAGTGTAAGGATATGAGTCAGGGTCTGGGTTAGTTTCAAGGTTAGGGTTAGGACTCGATTAGGGCTAGGATTAGTTCTGGTAGTAGTTTAGGGTTTGATTTAAGCTAATGTTTAGGGTCAGGTCTATTGCTTGGTTTTGTTTTAGTCCTAGGGTTAGAGTTAGGGCTAGTTTTACAATTAGTATTAGGGTTAGGGCTAGTGTTAGTGTTAGGTTTATACTTAGAGTTAGGGTTACATTTATAGTTAGGTTAGATCTAGGATTAGGCTAGAATTAAGGATAGGGCAAGGGTTAGGGCCAAGGTTAGAGTTATGATAAGGGACAGGTTTAGAACTAGGGATAGGGCTAATGTGAGATTTAGAGTTAGTCAGAGGGCTAAAATTAGAGTTAGGTTTTGGGATAGGGTTAAATTAGGGCTAGGATTAGGGCTAGGGTTAGTGTTCAGCTTAGGCCTAGTGATAGGGATACGGTTAGGTTTAAGTTTAGGATAAAAAAATGGTGTTATAGCTAGGTTTAGACGTAGGGTGAGGGTTAGAGTTAGGGTTAGGTTTAGGGTTGGGGTTAGGGTTATGATTAAGGCTAGGTTTAGGGCTAGGATGAGGGTTAGTGTTTGTATTAGATTCAGGGCTAGGATTAGTGCTAGGGCTAATATCAGGTCTAAGGTTATGGTTAAAGATAGTTTTAGGGTTAGGCTTATGGCTACATCTAGTGTAAGGGTTAGGTTTAGGGTAAGAGTCAGGTTTAGAACTAAGTAAATTATTAGGATTAGGATTTGGCTTAGGTAAAAATTTAGGTTTATGGCTCAAGTTAGCAATAGGTTTAGGTTTAGGGGTATAGTTAAGGTTTGTTTTATGGTACAGGTTTGGTTTATGGTAATTGATACAGTTAGCTTTAGTGATATGGCTAGAGTTAGGCTTAGGGTTACCATTAGGCTAAGGGTTATGGTTAGGTAATTGATAGGGTTAGAGCTTAGGTTAGAACTAGAGTTATGGTTAGGAATATGCCTTGAGTTAGTTTTAGAGTTAGTGTTAGAACTAGAGTTACGGTTAGGTTTAGGGTTATGTTTAGCCTAAAGGTTAGGTTTTGAGCTAGGGTTAGGGCTAGGTTTAGGGTTAGGTCTAGGGATAGGATTACAGTAGGTTTAGGATTAGGGTTAGGGTTAGGGCTAGGGTTATCATTAACATTGGGGTTAGGGTTAAGGTAACGGATAGGGTTAGGTTAGGCTTAGATTTGGTTTAACATTAGAATTAGTGATAGGGTTAGGATTAGAGCTATGGTTATGTTTAGGTTTATGATTTGATCTAGATTTAGGGCTATGCTGAGTTTAATTTTAGGGTTATGTCTAGGGTTAGTTTTCCAGTTAGGGTTAGGGTTAACATTAGTGTTCGGGCTAGGATTATCAATAAGTTTAGGTTTAGGGTTAGAGTAATGGGTAGGTTTAGAGCTAGGTTTAGGGCTAGGTTAAGTTTAGGATTTTGGCTAGGGTTAGGGTGAGTGTTAGGGATAGGTCTAGGTTTATGTTTAGGGTTAGGGTTATGCTTAGTGCTAGGTTTAGGCCTAAAATTAGCTCTATGTTTAGGGTTAGGTATAGGGCTAGTGTTAGGGTTAGGATTATGCTTAGTGCTAGGTTTAGGCCTAAAATTAGCTCTATGTTTAGAGTTAGGTTTAGGCCTAGGGTTAGGGCTATGGGTAATGTAAGATCTAGGGTTATGATTAAGGCTAATTTTAGGGTTAAGGTTATGGCTGGGTCTAGAATTAGGTTTAGATTTTGGTTAGTTTCAGGTTTAGAGGTAGGTTTGGTGTTAAAGCCAGGATCAGTGTTTGGGTTAAAGTTAGGGTTAAAGCCAGAATTAGTACTACGTTTAGGTCTAGGGGTAGATTTAGTGTTTGGGTTAGGTAAAGTGTTTTTTTTAGGACTAGGGCTAGGATTTAGTTTAGGTCTAGAGCTAGAGTTCAGGCTAGATTTAGGATTAGGTTTAGGTCTAGAGCTAGTGGTAGGGTTAGGTTTAGGTATAAGTTTACAAGTAGGCCTAGTGTTAGGGTTTGGTTTAGGGTTAGGGTCACGTTTAGACCTAGGGTTTATGTTACTGTCAGAATAAGGGTCAGGGTTAGGGTTATGGTTTGGGATATTGTTAGAGCTAGAATGAGATCTAGTGTTAGGACTTTTAATAGGGTTAAGATTTGGTTAGCCTAAGGATTAGGGATAGGTCTAGGGTTACCATTAGGGTTAAGGTATTGCTCAGGGTAAGGCATAGGGTTAGGGCTCGGGTTAGGTATATGGTTAGGGTTAAAGCTAGGCTTAGGGCTCAGATTAGGGCTAGTTTTTTTGTGATGTTTAAGGCTAGAGTTGGGGAAATGGCTAATATAAAAACTAGGGTTACAATTAGGGTTAGGGGTAGGGGTAGGTCAAGTGTTAGTGTTAGGTTTAAGATTAGGGTGATATTTATAGCTAGGGTTAGTGTTAGGATATCAGTCAGGTCAAGGTTAGTTTTAGGGTTAGGGTTAGGACTCGAATTAGGGCTAGGTTTACTGTTAGGGTTCAGTTTAAATTTAGGGTGATATTTAGAGCTAGCATAAGTGTTAGGATATAAGTCAGGTTCAGGGTTATTTTTAAGGTAATGATTAGAACTCAAATTAGGTTCTGGGTTAGATCTAGGTGTCGTGCTAGTGTTTGGTTTAAGTTAAGGTTAGTGTTAGGTCTGTTGCTTGTTTTTGTTTTAATGCTATGGTTAGGGTTAAGGCTAGTTTTATAATTAGCTTTAGGGTTATAGCTAGGGTTATGGTTAGGTTTTGGAATTAAGCTAGATTTAAGGCTAGGATTAGGGCTAGGGTTTGTGTTAGGTTTAGGGCAAGAATTAGGGTAGGACTAATGTCAGGTATAGGTTTATAGTTAGTGGTATTTTTAGGGTTAGGTTTATGGCTAGGTCAAATTAAAATGTTATGTTTAGGGAAAGGGTCAGATTAAGAGCTGGGGTATTATTAGGGTCAAGGTCAGGCTTCAGGTTTGGGTTAGGTTAGGGTTCAGGGTTAAGGCTCAAATTAGCATTAAGGTTAGAATTAGGGTTAGGGTAATGGATAGTGTTAGATTTAGGGTTCAGGTTAGGTTTAAGGTAATGGATATGGTTAGGGTTTGTGATAGGTTTAGGGTTAGGCCTAGGGTTAGCATTAGGGTTATGGTTATTGTTAGGGTAATTTATAGGGTTAGACTTAGGTTAGGGCTAGGATAATAGTAGAGGATTAGGGCTAGAGTTAGGGTTAATGTCAGTGTTAAGGTGAGGGTTACACTTAGGATTAGGTTTAGGGTACAGTTTAAGGTTTGAGCTAGGATTTTTGTTATGGCTAAAGTTAATTTAGGGTTTGGTCTAGGGTTATGGTCAGGGTTAGTGTTACAGTTAGGGCTAGAGTTATCATTCGGGTTAGGGTAATAGGTTTACATGTCAGGTTAAAGATAGGGTTAGGTTTAGGTTAGTATTAGGTTTAGGTTTAGGATTAGTGTTAGGGTTTGAGCTAGCTTAGATTTAGGATTAGGGTTATGTTCACTGTTAATTCTAGGGTTAGGTTTATGTTTAGGGTTAGGGTAGGTTTAGCTTTAGGTCCTGTGTTATCATTAGGGTTAAGTTTAGGGTTAGGGTAATGGGTAGGGTTCAAGCTAGGGTTAGGTCTACGGTTAAGGTTAGGATTAGGGCTGGGGTTAGCATTAGGGTTAGGCCTTGGGTTAGTGTTAGGGTTAGGTTAAGTGAAAGGGTTAGGGATTGAGCTAGGTTTAGGGCTAGGGCGAGGGTTAGGGTTAAAGTCTAGGGTAGGGTTAGGGTTAGGTTTAGGGCTAGGGTTAGCATTAGTTTTAGGGTTATGGTTAGTGTAATGGATAGAGTTAGAGCTAGGGTTTGGGCTATGGTTACAGTTAGGATTAGGGCTAGAGTTAGGGTGAGGTTTAGGGTTTGGGCTAGGGTTATGTTTAGGGTAAGATTTAGGGTTTGAGCTAGGGTTAGGGCTAGAACAAGGGTTGGGGTTAGGGTTAGGGCTATGTTTAGGGTTAGGGTTATACTTAGGGTTAGGTTTAGGGCTGTAATTAGGGCTAGGTTTTGTGTGAGGTTTAGGGCTAGTGTTAGGTATATGGGTAATGTAAGAGCTAGAATTATGGTTATGGCTAGTTTTAGAGATTGTCTAGTGTTAGGGTTAGTTTTTGGGTTAGAATAATGTTTAGATTTAGGGTTTTTGTTAGGGTAAGTGTCAGAGTTCAGGTTAGAATTGGGTTTAGGGTAGGTCCAGAATGAGGACTAGGGTTAGGTCTAGGGGTAGAGTTAGTGTTTGGTTTAGGTTAAGGGTTATTGTTAGAGCTAAGGCTAGGGTTATGGCTATATTTAGGATTAGGTTTAGGTCCAGGGCTAGTGTTAGTGTTAGGTTTAGGGTTAGGGTTACTGGTAGGGCTAGTGTTAGGTTTTGGATAAGGGTTAGGGTCAGGTTTAAACCTAGGTTTAGTGTTAGGGCCAGAATAACGGTCAGCGTTAGGTTTAGGGTTTGGGTTAAATTTAGAGCTAGAATGAGGGCTAGGTTTAGGATTAATAATAGAGTTAGGGTTTGGGGTACGCATAGAATTAGGGTTAGGACTAGGGTAGCAATAGGGTGAGGGTTTGACTACGTGCAAGAAATTGGGTTAGAGCTAGAATTAGGACTAGGGATAGGGTTAAGATTAGGGCCAGGGTTAGGGTTATGGTTAAAGCTAGGATTAGGCCTTGGATTAGGGCTAGGTTTTGTGTTAGGTTTAGTGCTATGGATAATGTAAGAACTGGCATTACGATTAGGGCTAGTTTTAGGATTAGGTTTAGGTTGAGGTCTAGTGTTAGGATTAGATTTAGGGATAGTGTGATGTGTACTGATAGGGTTAGTGTTAAGTTCAGAGTCAGGGTTAGTATTACTTCTAGGGTTACGGTTAGGACTCTAATAGGGCTAGGGTTAGGGCTAGGTGTAGGCTTAGGGTATGGTTTAGGTTAAGGTTTAGGGTAAGTGCTATGGCTTGGTTTTGCTTGATGGCTAGGGCTAGGGTTAGGGCTAGTTTTCAAATTAGCGTTAGGGTTAGAACTAGTGTTAGTGTGTGGTTTAGACTTAGGGTTAGTGTTAGCTTTAGAGTTAGGGTTAGATCTAGGTTTAGGGCTACAGCGAAGGTTAGGGCTAGGGTTAGGGCTAGTGTTTGAGTTATCATAAGGGATAGGGTTAGAACTAGGTATAGGGCTAGGGTGAGTGTTAGAGTTAGTCTTAGTGTTAGGGTTAGATTTAGGGTTAGAATTAGAGCTTAATTAGGGCTCGGATTAGAGCTAGGGTTAGTATTAAGGCGGAGCCTAGGTTTATGGCTAGGGTTATGGTTATGGTTATGGTTAGGTATGATGTTATAGCTAGCTTTAGAACTAGGGTGAGGGTTAAAATTAGGGTTAGGTCTATGGTTAGGTTAGGGTTAGGAATAAGACTAAGATTAGGGCTAGGATTAGGGCTAGAGTTTGTTTTAGGGTTAGGGCTTCATTAGGGCTAGGGCTAATGTCAGGTCTAGGGTTATGGTGAGAGATAGTTTCAGGGTTAGAATTATTAGGGTCAGGATTAAGTTTATGGATAAGGTTAGGTTTAGGGTTCAGGTTAGGTTTAGGGTAATGTATAGGTTTAGGATTTGGAATAGGTTTAGGGTTATCCTAGAGTTAGCATTAGGTTTAAGGTTAGGATTAAAGTAATGGATAGGGTTACAGCTGGGGTTCTGGCTAGGTTTAGGGCTACAGCCCATGTAAGAACTAGGGTTATGATTAGAACTCGTTTTAGGATTAGGGTTAGGGCTAGGTCTATGGTTAGGTTTAGGTTTAGGTTTTGAGTGATGTTTAGAGCTAGGGTAAGTGTTAGGGTCAGAGTCAGGGTTAGGGTTTGTTTTAGGGTTAGGGGTAGGACTCGAATTAGAGCTAGTTTTAGGACTAGGTGTAGGCTTATGGTTTGGTTTATGTTAAAGGTTAAGGTTAGAGTTATGGCTTGGTTGTTTTGTAGGACTAGGGCTAGGGTAGGGCTGGTTTTAGGATTAGCATTAGTGTTACAGCTTGTGTTAGTGAGAGGTTTAGCTTAGGGTTAGGGTTAGATTTAGAGTTAGGGTTATATATAGGATTAGGGCTAGAGCTAGGGTTAGGGCTAATGTAAAGGCAAGTTATAGGATTATGGTAAGGGATAGGGTTAGAACTAGAAATAGGACTAAGTTGAGAGTTAGAGTTAGTCTTAGGGCTAGGGTTAGGTTAGGTTTAGGGCTAAATTAGGGCTAGGATTAGGTCTAGCATTTGTATTAGGGTTAGGCCTAGTTTTAGACTTAGGCATAGGTTTAGGTTTAGGGATAGGGTTAGATTTAGGGGAAGGGATGGAGTTAAAGCTAGTTTTAGGGCTAGGTCGAAGGTTAGAATTCGGTTAGGGTTAGGGTTATGGTTTGGTTTAGTAATAAGGCTAGGTGTAGGGCTAGAATGAGGACTAGGGTTTGTTTTGGGGTTATGGCAAAAATTAGGGCTAGGGCTAGTGTCAGGTCTAGGCTTACGTTAGGGATAGATTGAGGGTTAGATTTAAGGCTAGGTCTAGTGTAAGGGTTCGGTTTAAGATAAGGGTCAAGTTTAGAGCTAGGGGTATTATTAGGGTTAGAATCAGGTTTGGGTTTGGTTTAGGTTAGTGTTAAGGTTTAGAGCTTGAATTAACATTAGGGTTTGGTTAGGTTAATGATAGGTTTAGGTTTAGGGTTCATGTTAGGTGTAGGGTAATTGATAGGGTTAGAGTTAGCAAAGGCTTAGTGTTAAGCCTAGGTTTAGCCTTAGGGTTATTGTTGTGCTTAGGATAATGGATAGGTTTAGGGCTAGGGTTATAGTTTGTATTAGGGCTAGAGTTACGGTTAGTCCTAGGGTTAGGGTTAGGTTTACATTTAGGATATGATTTAGAGTTTGAGCTAGGGTTAGCGCTAGGGCAAGGGTTAGGTTTAGGGTTAGGTCTAGGTTATAGTTATGGTTAGGGTCAAAGTTAGTGTTAAGGTTAGGGCTAGGGTTATCATTAGGTTTAGGATATTGGATATGGTTTGATTTCGTGTTAGGCTTAGGGTTAGGTTTTGGCTTAGGTTTAGGATTAGGGATAGGCTTAGGGTTAGGTTTAGGGTAATGGTTAGGGTTTGAGCAAGGGTTAGCTCTATGGCAAGGGCTAGGTTTATGGTTATGTCTAGGGTTAGGGTTAGGGTAGATTTAGGGTAAGGGCTAGGGTTATCATCAGGGTTACAATTAGGGTTAGGGTAATGGGTAGGGTTAGAGCTAGGGTTAGGGCTAGGGTTATAATTAAGGTTAGGGTTAGAGTTAAGGTAATATGTAGGCTTAGAGTTAAGGTTAAGGATAGGGTTAAGGTTAGGATTAGGGGTAGGGTTAAGGTTAGGTTTAGGTTTAGGCCATGGGTTAGTGTTAGGATTAGGTTAAGTTTAAGAGTTAGAGATTGAGCTAGTGTTTGGTCTAGGATGAGGATTAGGGTTAGAGTCAGTGTGAGGCTTAGGGCTTGGGTTAGCATTAGGGTTAGAGTTAGGGTTAGGGTTAGGGTAATGGATAGAGTTATAAGTAGGTTTTGGCCTATGGTGATAGCTAGTTTCAGGGTTAGTGATATGGCTTGGTCTAGTGTTAGGGTTATATTTTTTGTTAGGATAAAGTTTAGAGCTAGGGTTTGTGTTAGGGTAAAGGTCAGTGTTTTGTTTAGTGTTAGGTTTATTGTTAGGGCCAGCATTAGGACTAGGGTTTGGGCTAGGAGTAAGGTTAGTGTTTGGGTTAGGCTAAGGGTTATTATTTGTACAAGGGCTAAGTTTTTGTTTAGGGCTAGGCCTAGAGTTATCACTGGATAAAGGACTAAGTGTAAGTCTAGGTCTAGTGTTAGGGTAAGGTTTAGTTATAGGGTTACAGGTAATCCCAATGTTAGGGGTCGGTTTAGGGTTAGGGTGAGGTTTAGACCTATGGTAGTGTTAGGGTCAGAATAAGGGTCAGGATTAGGGTTAGGGTTTGGGATAGTGATAGAGCTAGATTGAGGATTAGGGTTAGGACTAGTAATAGAGTTAGGTTTTGTGTTAGGCTAAGAATTAGGTTTAGGACTAGGGTAGCTTTAGGGTGAGAGTTTGGCTTAGGGTAAGGGATAGGGTTAGCGCTAGTGTTAGGGCTAGTGTTAGGGTTAGGGTTAGGGCTACGGTTAGGTTTAGGGTTAGGGTTAAAGCTAGGGTTAGAGCTTTGATTAGAGCTAGGCTAGGTTATCTCTTGGCTTTAGGGCTACGGCTAATGTAAGAACTAGGGATACAATTAGGGCTAGCTTTAGGGTTAGTGTTACATCTAGGTTTAGCGTTTGGTTAGGTTTAGGGTTAGGATTATGTTTAGGGTAATGGATAGTTTAAGGTTAGTGAATGTGTTAGGGTTAGGCCGAGGGTTAGCATTAGGGTTAGGATTAGGGTTAGGGTTAGGGTAATGGATAGGGTTAGAGCTAGGGTTAGGGCTAGGATTATGGTTAGTGTTAGTGTTAGGGTTAGTGTTAGGTTCAGGGTTAGTGCAAGGATTAAAGTTAGGGTTAGGTTTAGGGTAAGTGTTAGGACTTGGTTTAGGTTTAGTGTTAGGGTTAAAGCCAAGGTTGGGGCTCCCATTAGGGCTAGATTTTAGTTAAATTAGAGCTAATGTTAGAGACAAATCTAATGTAAGTACTAGGGTTATGATTAAGGCTAATTTTAGGGTTATACTTATGGCTAAGTCTAGTTTTATGGTTAGGTATAAGTTCAGAGTGATGTTTTGAGCTAGGGTTAGTGTTAGGTTCAGAGTCAGGGTCAGGGTTACTTTTAGGGTTGGGGATAGGACTCGAATTAGGGGTAGGCTTAGGGCTAGATGTAGGGTTAGGATTTGGTTTAGGTTAAGGGTTAGGATTAGTGCTATGGCTCAATATGTTTTAGGGCTAAGTTTAAGTGTAGTTTTATGATTAATGTTAGTGTTATTGCTAGTGATAGGGTGAGTTTAGGTTTAGGGGTACATTTAGACTTATGGTTAATTTTAGGGTTAAGGCTATGGCTAGGGTTAGGGCAAAGGTTTGGTATAGTGTTTGGGTTACAGTAAGGGATAGGGTTAGAACTAGGAATAGAGCTAGGGTGATAGTTAGAGTCAGTCTTAAGGCTAGGGTTAGGGTTTAGTTTAGGGCTAAATTAGGGCTAGGATTATGTCTAGGATTGGCGATAGGGTTAGCCTAGGGTTAGGGTTATGTTTAGGATGGTTTAGAGTTAGTTTTAGGTGAAGGGATGGGGTTATAGCTAGGTTTAGGGCTAGGGCAATGATTAGAATTAGGTTTAGGTCTAGGGTTAGGTTTGTGTTAGAATTAAGGCTAGATTTGGGGTTAGGATGAGGGTTAGGGTTTATGTTAGGGTTAGGGCAAGTTTTAGGGATAGGGATAATATCAGATTTAGGATTACGGCTAGGGATAGTTTTAGGGTTAGGTTCATGGCTCGGTCTAATGTTAGGTTTAGGGTAAGGCCCAGGTTAAGAGTAAGGTGTATTTTTAGGGTCAGGGTCAGGTTTCGGGTTTGTGTTAGGTTAATTATTAGGGTTAGGGGCTCAAATTAGCATTAGGGTTAGAATTAGGGTTAGGTTTATGGATAGGTTTAGGTTTAGTATTCAGGTTAAGATTAGGGTAATTAGTAGGGTTAGGGTTAGTGATAGGGTTAGGGTTAGGCCTAGGGTTAGTATTTGGGTTAGGGTTTACGTTAGGGTAATAAATAGCATTAGAGCTAGGGTTAGGGCGAGGGTTTTGGATTGGATTATGTCTAGCGTTAGAGTTAGGGTTTAGGCTAGGGCTAGGGCTAGGGTTTGGGTTAGGTTTAGGGTACAGGTTAGGTTTTGAGCTAGGGTTAGTGCTAGGATGAGGGTTAGGTTTAGGATTATGTATAGGGTTAGATTTAAGGTTAAGGTTAGGGTTAGTGTTAGGGTTAGGGCTAAGGTTATCTTTAGAGTT
The DNA here is from genome assembly GCF_047511675.1 of Marmota flaviventris. Taxonomy (NCBI): domain Eukaryota; kingdom Metazoa; phylum Chordata; class Mammalia; order Rodentia; family Sciuridae; genus Marmota; species Marmota flaviventris. The sequence goes on from NC_092506.1 coordinate 121,199,585, forward strand.
AGGTTAATGGATAGGGTTGGATGTCAGGTTAGGGTTAGGGGTAGTTTTAGGTTTAGGGTTAGTGTTAGGGTTAGGGCTAAGCTTAGTATTAGAGTAAGGGTTAGGGTTTTATCTAGGGTTAAGGCCACAATGAGGGTTAGGTTTAGGGTTAGGTCTAGGATTAGGTTTACAATTAGGATTAGAGCTAGTATTATCATTAGGGTTAAGTTTTGGTTTAGGGTAATGGATAATTTTAGAGATAGTATTAGAGCTAGTGTTAACATTATGATTAGGGCTAGGATTAGGATTAGGTTTAGGGATAGGGCTAGGGTTATATTTAGGGTTCGGTTTTGGGTTTTATCTAGGGTTAAGTCTAAGGTGAGTGTTATGGTTACCATGAGGGTTAGGCTTAGGGTAAGGGATAAGGTTAGGTTATGGTTAGGATTATGCTTGGGGCTAGATTTAGGCCTAGGCTTAGGGCTAGGTTTTGTGTTAGGTTTAGAGCTAGTTTTAGTGCTATGGTAATGTAAGGGTTATGTTTACAGTTATAAGCTAGGTCTAGTATTAGGTTTAGGTTTCAGTTAGGGTCAGTTTTATAGCTAGGGTTAGTGTTAGTGTCAGGGTCTGTGTTTGGATTAGGGTTAGGGTTAGGGCAAGTGCCAGAATTAGGATTGGTTAGGTCTAGAGTTAAGGTTAGTGTTTGGCTTAGGTTAAGGGTTATCATTTGAGCTAGGGCTAGTTTTTTGTTTAGGTCTTGGTTAAAGACATGGCTAGATTTAGGATTAGGTTTAATCTAGGGCTAGTGTTAGGGTTAGGTTTAGATATAGGGTTATGGGTAGGGCTAGTGTTAGGGTTTGGTTTAGATTCAGGGTCAGAATAAGGGTCGGGTTAGTGTTGGGATTTGGGTTATGGTTAAAACAAGAATGAGGGCTAGGGTTAGGACTAGTAAAAGGGTTAGGGCTTGGGTTAGACTAAGGATTAGTTTTAGAAACAGGGTTAGCATTAAGGTTGGGGTTTGCCTAGGATAAAGGATACAGTTAGAGCTAGGGTTAGAGCTAGGGTTCAGGTTAGGGTTAGGGCTAGTGTTAGGGTTAGGATTAGAGTGAAAGTTAGGGTTAGGTCTCAGATTTCAGCTAGGTATTAGTTAGCATTAGGTTTAAGGTTACGGCTAATGTATGATCTAGGGTTATGATTAGAACTAGTTTTAGAATTAGGGTTAGGACTAGGTCTAGTGTTAGAGTAAGGTTTAGGTTTAGGGTGATGTTTAGAGGTAGGGTTAGTGTTAATGTCAGAGACAGGTTCAGGGGTAGTTTTAGGGTTAAGATTAGGACTTGAATTAGGCTAATGTTAGGGTTTGGTTTAGGTAAAAGTTTAGGGTTAGTGTTATGGCTCAGTTTTATTTTAGGGCTAAGCCTATACTTAAGGCTAGTTTTAGGATTAGCATTAGGGTTAGGGCTAGTGTTAGGGTTAGGTTTAGGTGTAGAATTAGGGTTATATTTAGAGTTAGGTTTAGATCTAGGTTTAGGGAAAGGTGTAAGGTTAAGGCTAGGGTTATTCTAGGCTATGGCTAGGAATAAGGTTTTGGTAAGTGATAGGGTTAGAATTAGTGCTAGGGCGAGAGTTATAGTTAGTCTTAAAGCTAGGGTTAGGGTTAGGTGTAGGATAAGGGCTAGGGTAAATGTTAGGGTTAGTCCTAGTGTTAAGGATAGGGCTAAGGTTAGTGTTAGTGTTAAGTTTAGTGTTATGGTTAGGGTTATGGTTAGGTTTATGGTTAGTGTTAGTGATAGAGTTATGGTTAGGGTTGGTGTTAGGGTAAGGGTTAGGTTTAGGTTTAGTGTTAGGTTTAGTGTTAGTGTTAGGGTTAGGGTTAGGGTTAGGGTTTGTGTAAGGGTTAGGGTTAGGGTTAGTGTTAGGGTTACAGATAATATTAGGGTTATATTTAGGATTAGAATTAGGGTTACGCTTAGTGTTAGGATTATGATTAGGTTTAGAGTTACAGTACATGTTAGTGTTAGGGTTAGGGGTAGAGGTAAAGTTAGTGTTAGTGTTAGGGTTAGGGTTAGGGTTAGGGATTGGGTTATTATTAGGTTTGTTAATGTTAGTGTTAATGTTAGGGTTTGTGTTAGGTTAGTATTAGGCTTTGTATTAGAGTTATGTTTAGGATTAGTGTTAGGCTTAGCATTAGTGTTACAGTTAGTGTTAGGTTTAAGTTTAGGATTAGTGTTTGGGTAAGCTTTAGAGTCAGGTTTAGGGTTAGGGTTAGTGTTAGGGTTAGGTTTAGTGTTAGAATTAGTGATAGGATTAGGACTGGGGTTAGGTTTATTGTTAGGATTTGGTTTAGGGTTCGGGTTAGTGTTACGGTTGTTGTTAGTGTTAGTGTTAGGGTTAGGGTTAGTGTTAGTGTTAGGTTTAGACTTAGGGTTTGTGTTAGAGTTAGGGTTATGGTTTGCATTAGGGTTAGGGTTATGGTTAGGTTTAGGGTTGGGTTTAGGGTTAGGTTTAGGGTTAGTGTTAGGATTAGATTTAGGGTTAGGGTTAGGGTTAGGATTAAGTTTAAAGTTTGTGTTAGAGTTAAGTTTAGGGTTAGGATTAGTGTTAGGTTTAGAATTAATGTTTGTGTTAGGGTGAGGGTTATGGTTAATGTTAGGGTTAGGGTTAGAATGAGGGATAGGGTTAGGGTTAGGTTTAGTGTTAGTGTTTTTATTAGAGTTAGGGTTAGAGTTTATTATACTGTTAGGGTTAGGAATAGGTGTAGAGTTAGTTTTAGGGTTAGGGTTAGGTTTATTGTGAGTGTTATGATTAGTATTAGGGTTAAGATTAGTGTTAGGGTTAAGATTAGTGTTAGGGTTAGGGTTGACATTAGTGATAGGGTTAGGTTTAGGATTAAGGTTAGTTTTAGGGTAAGGGTTAGGGTTAGGTTTAGGGTTAGTGTTAGGGTTAAGTTCAGGGTTTGAGTTAGGATTAGGTTTAAGGTTATTGTTAGGATTAGGGTTACAATTAGAATTAGGATAGGGTTAGGGTTAATGTTAGTCTTCGGTTTTGTGTTAGGGTTAGTGTTAGGATTAGGTTTATGGTTAGGTTTAAGTTTAGGGTTAGGGTTAGGGTTAAAGTTAGGGTTAGTTTTAGGGTTATGGTTAATGTTAAGTTTAGGGTTAGTGTTAAGGTTAAGGTAAGGGTTAGGATTAGAGTTAGGGTTAGTGTTAGTGTTATTGTTAGAATTAAAGTTTGTGTTAGGGTTCGAGTTAGGGTGAGTGTTAGTGTCAGTGTTAAGTTTAGAGTTAGGTTTGTGTTAGGGTTAGGTTTAGGGTTAATTATACTGTTAGGGTTAAGGTTAGTGTTATAGTTAGTATTAGTGTTAGAATTAGTGTTAGGGTTAGGGTTAGTGTTCAGGTTAGGTTTAGGTTTAGGGTTAGTGTTAGTGTTAGGGATAGTGTTATGGTTAATGTTAAGTTTAGGGTTAGGTTTAAGCTTAGGGGTAGTGATAGGGTTAGCATTAGGGTTAGTGTTAGTATTAGGGTTAGGGTTAGTGTTAGGTTTAGGGTTAGGGTTAGGTAAGGGTTAGGGTTAGGGTTACGTTAGGGTTAAGTAAGTGTTAGGGTTAGCGTTAAGGTTAGTGTTAGGGTTAGGGTTAGGTTTAGGGGTAGTGTTAATGTTAGGGTTTGTGTTAGGTTAGTATTAGGCTTTGTATTAGAGTTATGTTTAGGATTAGTGTTAGGCTTAGCATTAGTGTTACAGTTAGTGTTAGGTTTAAGTTTAGGATTAGTGTTTGGGTAAGCTTTAGAGTCAGGTTTAGGGTTAGGGTTAGTGTTAGGGTTAGGTTTAGGTTTAGGGTGAGTTTTAAGGTTAGGGTTTCTCTTAGGGTTGCGGTTTGTGTTACAGTAATGGTAAGGATTAGGGTTTGGGTTAGGGTTAGGGTTAGGTTTATTGTTAGGTTAGTGTTTGGTTTACGGTTAGGGTTAGTGTTAGGGTTGGGCTAGTATTAAGGTTAGGCTTAGTGTTAGAGATAGGGTTAGGGTTAGGGTTAGGGTAGGGTTACGGTTAATGTTCATGTTAGGGTTAAGTTTAGGGATAATGTTAGTTTTAAGTTGGGGTTAGTGTTAGGGTTACTGCTAGTTTTAGGGTTAGGGTAGGATGCGAGTTAGGGTTAGGGATCGGGTTTTAAGGTAAGGGTTATTGTTAGCCTTAGGGTTAATGTTAAGCTTAGGTAATGGTTAGGCTTAGGGTTAGGGTTAGGTTTGTGTTTGGGATTATGGTTAGGTTTAGGGTTAGAGTTAGGGGTATTTTAAGTTTACGGTTAGGGTTAGGGTTAGTGATAGTGTTAGTTCAGGTTTAGGTTATTGATAGTGTTAGGGTTCAGGTTAACGTTAGTGCTAGGGTTAGGATTATGTTTAGGTTTAGGATTAGGGTTAGTGTTAGTGTTAGGTTTAGGGTTAGGGTTAGGGTTACGGTTCGGTTTAGTGTTAGGTTTAGGTTTAGGTTTTGTGGAAGTGTTAGGGTTAGGGTTAGGTTTAGGGTTAGTGTTAGGGTTAATGTCAGGTTTAGGGTTAGAGTAAGGGTTCATGTTAGGGTTAGTATTAGGGTTAGGGTTAGGGTTTGTCTTAACATTAGGGTTAAGTTTAATGTTAGGTTTAGGTTTAGATCTAGGGTTAGTGCTTTTGTTAGGGTTAGGGTTATGGATAGTGTTATGGTTAGGGATAGGTTTAGGGTTAGTGTTAGGGTTAGGCCTAGTGTTAGGATTAGAGTTAGTGTTAGGGTTATGTTTAGGAATAGTTTTAGGTTTAGGGTTAAGGTTATGGTGAGCTTTAGGGTTAGTGTAAGGATTAGGATTAGGGTTAGTTTTAGTGTTAGGTATAGGGTTTGTGTTAGCATGAGGGTTAGGGTTAGTGTTAGGGATAGCATTAGGGATAGGGATAGGTTTAGGGTTATAGCTAGGGTTAGGGTTAGGGTTATGTTTAGGGTTAGTGTTAGGTTTAGTTTTAGAGTTAGGATTAGGATTATGGTTAGGGTTAGTTTTAGGTTTAGGGTTAGGGTTAGGGTTTCGGTTAGGTTTAAGGTTAGTTTTAGAGTTAGGTTTAGGTTTAGGGTTAGTGTTAATATTAGTGTTAGGTTCAGGGATATGTTTTGTGTTAGGTTAAGGGTTGGTTTAGGGTTTCTGTTAGGGTTAGTGATAGGATTAGGGTTATCGTTATAGTAAGGATTAGAGTTAGAATGAGGCTTAGGATTAGGTTTAGGGTTAGTTTCAGGGTTAAGGGTAAAATAGGGTTAGTGTTAGTGTTAGGGTTAAGGTTAGGGTTTTTGTTAGGGTTAGGGTTAGTGTGAGGTTAGGATTAGGTTTAGTGTATGTGTTAGTGTTGGTGTTATGGTTAACGTTAGGGATAATGTTAGGTTTAGAGATACGTTTAGGGTTAATTTTAGGGTTACAGTTAAGGCTACAATTAGTGTTACAGTAGGTTAGTATTTGGTTAATGTTAGGGTTAGGGTTAGGGTTGGGTTTAATGTCAGTTTTTGGGTTAAAATTAGGGTTTGGGTTCATGTTAGGGTTAGTTTTAGAATTAGTGATAGAGTTAGGGTTAGGGTTAGTGTTAGGTTAGTGTTAGGGTAAGTATTATGGTTTGTGTTAGGGTAAGGTTCAGGTTTAGGTTTTCTGTAAGGGTTAGGGTTAAAAGACAGGTTTAGTGTTAGGGTTAGGGTTAGGGTTTCGTTTAGGATTATAGTTAGGATTAGTGTTTGGGTTAGTGTTATTTATACATAGGTTTAGGGTTATTGTTAGGGTTAGAGTTAGGGTTAGTGTTACAGTTAGGATTATGGTTAGGAAGAGGATTAGAATGAGGGGTAGGGTTTAGGGTTAGAATTAGTTTTATGGTTATGTGTAAGTTAGGTATAGAGTTAGGGTTAGGGTTAGTGTTACTGTTAGTGTTAGGGTTAGTGTTAGGGTTAGTGACAAAGTTAGTGTTGGAGTTAGGGTTAGTGTTAGATTAGGTTTAGGGATAGTGTTAGGGTTATTGTTCATGTTAGGGTTAGGGTTACTTTTAGGTAAGGGTTACTTTTAGGTAAGGGTTACTTTTAGGTAAGGGTTACTTTTAGGTAAGTGTTAGTATTAGTGTTAGGTTATGGTTAGGGCTATGTTTTGCTATAGGGTTTGTGTTAGGTTTATGGTTAGTGTTAGGGTTAGGGTAATGTTAGGTTTAGGTTTAGGGTTAGGGTTAGCATTAGGGTTAGTGTGAGGGTTAGGGTTAAGCTTAGGTTTATGTATTAGTGTTATGGTTAGTTTTAGGGTTAGTGTTAGGGTTAGGGTTAGTGTTATGGTTAGGTTTAGGGTTAGGGTTAGTGTTAGGTTTATGGTTATGGTTAGGATTTGTGTTAGGGTTAGGGTTAGGGTTAGTGTTAGGGTTAAATTAAGAGTTAGGGTTAGGGTTAGTGTTACATTAGGGTTATGGTTAGGTTTAGGAATAGTTTTTGGGTTAGTGTTAAACTTAGATTTAGGGTTAGTGTATGGATAGAGTTAGGATTTGTGTTATGGTTAGGGTTAGGGTTATGGTGAAGCGTACGGTTAGTGCTAGGTTAGGGTTAGGGTTAGGGTTAGAGTCAAGTGTTAGAGTTAGGGACAGAGTTAGGTTTAGGGTTATTGTTAGGATTAGGTTTACGTTTAGGTTTAGGATTAGGGTTAGTGTTTGAGTTAAAGTTAGTTTTGGGGTTAGAGTATGTGTTAGGGTTAGTTTTTAGGGTTTGTGTTAGGGTTAGGTTTATGGTTAGTGTTAGGGTTAGGGCTAAGTTTCGTGTTAGGGTTAGGTTTAGGGTTAAGGTTAGGTTAAGATTAGGGTTACTATTAAGGTTAGGGTCATGGTTGGGTTTAGGTTTAGGGATAGAGATAGGGTTACTGTTAGTGATACATTAGGGATAGGATTAGAGTTAGGGTTAGGGATAGGGTTAGGATAAGGGTTAGATTTAAGGTTAGGGTTAGTGTTATGGTTAGGATAAGGTTTATGGCTAGGGTTAGGGTTAGTGTTAGGTTTAGGGTTAGAGGAAGGGTTAAGTTAAGGATTAGTGTAAGGGTTTGGGTAAGGTTTAAGGTTAGTTTTAGGGTTAGGGTTAGGGTTAGTGTTAGGGTTAGGGTTAGGATTTGTCTTAGGGTTATGGTTAGGATTATGTTTAAGGTTCCCGTTACGGATCGAATTAGGATTAGGGTTAGGGTTAGGTGTGTTAGGGTTTAAGATAGGGTTAGGGTTAGTGTTAGGGTTAGTTTTAGGATTAGGTTTAGATTAGGGTAAGGGTTAAGTTTAGGGTTCGTGTTAGGGTTAAGGTTAGGGTTAGTGTTAGCTTTTAGTTTTAAAGTTAGGTTTAGTGTTAGGGTTCGTGTTAGGGTTATGGTTAGGGTTATAGTTAGGATTAGTGTTAGGATTAGGGTTAGGTTTAGGGTTAACTTACTGTTAGAATTAGGGTGAGGGTTAGAGTTAGGCTTAGGATTAGGGTTATTGTTAGTGTTCGATTTAGGGTTAGGTTAGGGTTAGAATTAGTGTTTGTGTTAGTGTTAGGTTTAGTTTTAGGGTTACGCTTAGGGTTACTGTTAGGGTTAGAGTTATGGTTAGGGTTAGGGTTAAGGTTTATGTTAGGATAAGGGTTATTTTAGTGTTAGGTTTACAGTTAGGGCTAGGGTGAAATTTTGGTTTGGGGTTAGGGTTAAGTTTAGAGTTAGCATTAGTTTTAAGGTTAGGGTTAGTGTTAGGGTTAGGGTTTAAGTTAGTGTTAGCTTTAAATTTAGGGTTTGTATTGGGGTTACGGTTTGGGTTATGGAAAGGGTTATGATAAAGGTTATGATTAGGGTTAGAGTTAGGTTTAGGGTTAGGTTTAGATTAGGGTTAGGGTTAGGATTAGTGTTAGGGTTAGAGTTAGGGTAAGGGTTAGGTTAAGATTAGTGTAAGGGTTAGGGTTAGGTTTGGGTTAAATTAGGGTTAGTATGAAATTTATGGTTCATGTTAGGATTAAAATAAGGGTTCATGTTAGGTTTAGGTTTAGGGTTAGAATTAGGGTTAGTGTTAGGGTGAGGTTTAGGTTTAGGGTTATATTTAGTGTTAGGGTTAGGGGTAGGGTTAAAGTTAGGGTTAGGGTTAGGGTTAGGGTTAGATTTAGTGTTAGGGTTAGGTTAGGGTTAAGGTTAGGATTAGGGTTAGGGTGAAGTTTAGTGTTAGGGTTATTTTTAAGGTTAGGTTTAGTGCTTGGATTAGGTCTAGGGTAAGGGTTAGTGTTAGGTTTTGGGATAGGTTTAGGTTAGTGTTCCAGTTAGGGTTAGGTTTATTGTTAGGATTAGGGTTAGGGTTAGGGTTAGGGTTAGGTTTCGTGTTTAGGGTAGGGTTGGGGTTAGTGTTAAGTGTAGGATTAGGGTTAGGTTTAGTGATAGGGTTATGGTTGGGGTTAGGGTTAGGGTTAATGTTAGTGTTATGGTTAGGATAAGGGTTAAGTTTAGGGTTCGTGTTAGTGTTAGGGTTAGGGTTAGTGATAGGACTAGGGTTAAGTTTAGGGATAGTGTTAGGTTAGAGTTAGTGTTAGGGTTAGGTTAAGGTTAGGGTTATGGTTAGATTTAACATTTGTGTTATGGTTAGGGTTAGTGTTGGGGTTAGTGTTAGTGTTAGGGTTAAAGTTAGTGTTAGAATTAGTTTTAGAATTAGGGTTAGGTTAAAGTTTATGATTAGGTTTAGGGTTATGGTTAGAATTCATATTAGGGCAAAATTAGGGTTAGGGTTTGTGTTTGGGTTAGGGTTATGGTTAGTTGTAGGGTTAGGCTTAGTGTTTGTGTTAAGGTTACCATTAGGGTTATGTTTAGTTACAGTTATGGTTTGGATTAGGGTTAGGGTTATGGTTAGTGTTAGGGTAGGTTTAGGTTAGAGTTACGATTAAGGTTAGTGTTAATGTGAGGGTTAGGGTTAGGTTTAGGGTGTTAGTGTTACATTTAGAGTTACGGTTAAGGTTTAGTTAGGGTTAATGTTAGGGTTAGGGTTAGGGTTAGTTTAGGCTTATGGTTACTGTTCGGTTTAGGTTTAGTGTTTGGGTTAGTGTTAGGATTAGTGTTAGGGTTAGGGTTAGTGTTTGTATTAGCGTTAGTGTTTGAGTTAGGTTTAAACTTAGGTTTAGGGTGAGTGTTAGTGTTAAAGTTAGGGTTAGTGTTAGGTTTAGGGTTACGGTTAGTGCTAGGGTTAGGGTTAGGGTTAGGGTTAGGGTTAGTTTAGGCTTATGGTTACTGTTCGGTTTAGGTTTAGTGTTAGGATTAGTGTTAGGGTTAGGGTTTGTATTAGTGTTAGTGTTTGAGTTAGGTTTAAACTTAGGTTTAGGGTGAGTGTTAGTGTTAATGTTAGGGTTAGTGTTAGGTTTAGGGTTAGGGTTAGTGCTAGGGTAGGATTATAATTAGGGTTAGGGTTATTGTTAGGGTTAGGATTAGGGTTAAGGTTACGGTTAGGTTTAAAGTTAGGGTTAGGGTTAGTGTTAGGGTTATGGTTAGGGTTTCTGTTTGGATTAGGTTTAGGGTTAGGTTTAGGGTTAGTGATAGGGTTAAGGTTAGGTTTAGGGTGAGAGTTAGGATTAGTGGTATGGTTAGGTTTAGGGTTCGTGTTAAAGTTACGGGTAGAGTTAGTGTTAGGGTTATTGTTAGGGTCAGGATTATAGTTAGGGTTAGATAAGCATTAAAGTTAGGTTAGGATTAGGGTGGGTTTGGGTAAGGGTTTTTGTTAGGGTTATGTTTAGAGTTTGGTTTAGGGTTAGTGTTAGGGTTAGGGTTAGGTTTAGTGTTATGGTTAGGGTTAGTTTCATATTAGGGTTACAGTTAAAGTTATGGTTAGAGTTATGGTTACAGTTAGTGTTAAGTTGCAGGTTAGGTTTAGGGTTAGGGTTAGGATAGGATTAGGTTTAGGGTTAGGGTTCTTTTTAGGGTTAAGGTTAGGGTTAGTGTTAGGTTTAGATTTAGGGTTAGGGTTAGGTTAGGGTTAGTGTTAGGGTTAGGGTTAGGTTTAGCATTAGTATTTGGGTTAGGGTTATAGATAGCTTTAGGGTTAGTGTTAGGATTAGTGTTAGTGTTAGTGTTTGGATTAGGGTTAGGGTAAGGATGAGGGTTAGGGTTAGAGTTATTGTTAGTGTTAGGGTTAGGGTTATGGTTAGTGTTAAATTTAGTGTTAAGGTTAGCATTAGACTTAGGGTTCGTGTTAGAATTAGGGTTATTATTTGCATTAGGGTTAGGGTTAGGGTGAGGTTTAGAGTTGGGTTTAGGATTAGGTTTAGGGTTAGTATTAGGGATAGTTTTAAGGTTAGAGTTATGGATAAGTTTAAGGTTAGTGTTAGGTTTAGTTTAAGCTTAGGGTTAGTGTTAGGGTTAGAATTAGTGTTCGTGTTAGGGTTAGGGTTATGGTGAGTGTTAGGGTTAGGTTTAGAATTAGGGTAAAAGATAGGGTTAGGTTTAGGTTTAGTGTTAGTGTTTGTGTTAGGTTTAGGGTTAGTGTTTATTTTACTGTTAGGGTTAGGGATAGGTTTAGAGTTAGTTTTAGGGTTAGGGTTAGGTTTAAGATTAGTGATATGATTAGTGTTAGGGTTAAGATTAGTGTTATGGTTAAGATTAGTGTTAGGTTATGGGTTAAATTGGTGATAGGGTTAGGTTTAGGGTTAAAGTTAGTTTTAGGGTAAAGGTTAGTGTTAGTGTTAGGGTTAGGGTTAGGGTTAGTTTTAGGGTTTGAGTTAGGATTAGTGTTAGAGTTATTGTTAAGGTTAAGTTTACAGTTAGGATTCTGATATGGTTAAGATTAATGTTAGTGTTAAGTTTTGTGTTAGGGTTAGAGTTAGGATTAGGTTTCTGGTTAGGTTTAAGTTTAGGGTTTGGGTTAGGGTTAGGGTTAGTGTTAGTTTCAGGGTTAGGGTTAATGTTAAGTTTAGGGTTAGTGTTAGGGTTAAGGTAATGATTAGGATTAGGGTTAGGGTTAATATTAGTGTTAGAGTTTGTGTTAGGTTTTGGGTAAGGGTGAGTGTTAGTGTTAGGGTTAGGATTAGGGTTAGGATTGTTTTAGGGTTAGGGTTAGGGTTAATTATACTGTTAAAATTAGGGATAGGTTTACAGGTAGAGTTACTGTTAGTGTTAGGGTTATGGGTAGAGCTAGGGTTCGTGTTAGTATTAGGGTTAGGGTTATGGTTAGGGTGAAGTTTAGGGTTAGGTTTGGGGTTATATTTAGGGTTAGGGTTAGTGTTAATTTGAGGGTTATGGTTAGGGTTAGATTTAGTGATAGTATTAGGTTTGGTTTTAGGTTTATTGCTAGGGTTAGGGTTAGTGTTAAGTTTAGTGTTAGTGTTAGTGTTAGGATTAGGGTTAGACTTCAGGTTCATGTTAGAGTTAGGGTTACTATTTGGATTAGGGTTAGTGTTAGGGTTTGGATAAGTGTTAGGGTTAGTGTTCGGGTTGTGTTAGGATTAGGCTTAGTGTTAGGGTTAGCCTTAGGGTTAGGTTTAGAATTAGTGTTAGGGTTAGCATTAGGGTTAGGTTACAGTTACGTTTAGGTTTAGGGTTAGGGTTAGTGTTAGGGTTAGTTTAGGGTTAGTTTTAAGTTTAGGGTTAATGTTAGGGTTAGTGTTAGGGTAGGGTTAGGGTTAGGGTTAAAATTAGTGTTAAGATTAGGGTTAGTGTTTGTGTTAGTGTTAGGGTTATAGTTAGACTTAGAATTTGTGTTAGGTTTAGGGTTTGAGTTAGGGTTACGGTTAAAGTTGGGATTAGGGTTAGGGTTAGGGTTACTGTTAGGGTTATGGTTAGTTTTAGGGTTAGTGTTAGGGTGAGGGTTAGGGTGTGTGTGAAGGTAAGGGATAGTGTTAAAATATGGTTACATGTACGATTAGGGTTAGGTTTATGGTTATTGTTAGTTTTTGGGTTTGCACTAGGGTTAGTGATAGGGTTAGTTTTAGGGTTAATGTTAGGGTGGGTAAGATTTAGTGTTAGGGTTAGTATTAGAGTTTGTGTTAGGATTAGTGTTAAGGTTAGGTTTAGGGTTAGTGTTAGAGTTAGGGTTAGAGTTTATGTTAGGGTTAGTGTTAGGGTTAAGGTTAGGTTTAGGATTAGTGTTTGGGTTAGGTTTAGGGTTAGGGTTAGGGTTAGGGTTAGGGTTTAGGGTTAGGGTTAGGGTTAGGGTTAGGGTTAGGGTTAGGGTCAGTGTTAGGATTAGCAATAGTTTAATTAGAAATAAGTTGAGGTTTAGTGTTAGGGTTAGGGATAGGGTTCGAGTTACGGTTAGGATTAGGGTTAGAAATAGGGTTAGTGTTAGGGTTACATTAAGGGTTAGTGTTAGGGTTAGTGTTAGTTTTACTTTAGTGTTAGGGTTAGGGTTAGGGTTATGGTTAGGGTTATTGTTATGGTTAGGTTTAGGGTTATGGTTAGTGTTCAGATTAGGGTAAGGTTTAGGGTTTGTGTAAGGGTTATGGTTAGGTTTAGTTTTAGTTTTAGTGTTAGGATTAGCATTAGTGTTAGTGTTAGGTTTAGGCTTAGGTTTAGGATTATTGTTATTGTTAGTGTTAGTGTTATGGATAGGATTAGAAATTGTGTTAGGTTTAGAAATAGGTTTAGGTTTATTGTTAGGGTTAGGGTTAGTATAGGTTTAGGGTTAGGGTTCGGGTTAGGGTTAGGTTTATTGATAGGGGTATGGTTGGTTTAGATTTAGTGTTAGTTTTAGGGTTAGGGATAGGGTTTTTATTAGGGTTAGGGTTAGGTTTAAGGTAAGTGTTAGGGTTAGTGTTAGTGTTAGATTGATGTTTAGGGTTAGGGTTATTGTTAGGGTTAGGGTTAGTCTTAGGGTTAGTGTTACGTTAAGGGTAAGGGTTAGGTTTAGGGTTAGATTTAGTGTTTGGGTTATGGATAAAGTTAGGGTTAATGTTAGGGTTAGTTATAAATTTAGGATTAGAGTTAGGGTTAGCGTTAGGATTTTTGTTAGGGTTAGGGTTACGGTTAGAATTACAGATAGGTTTATGGTTAGATTAAAGTTTAGGGTTACACTTAGAGTTAGTGTTAAGGTTATATTTAGGGTTAGGGTTAGTGTTATGGTTAGAGTTATGGTTATGGTTAGGGTTAGGGTTAGTGTTAGGATTAGGGTTAGAGTTATTGTTAGGTTTAGGGTTAGGGTTAGAGTTAGTGATAGGATAAGGGTTCAGGTTAGGGTGAGTATTAGGGTTAGTGTTAGGATTAGTGTTAGGTTTACGGTTATGGTTAGGTAAAAGTTAGGGTTAGGGTTGCTTTATGTTTAAGGGTTATGGTCTGTGTTATGGTTTTTGTTAGGGTTAGGGTTAGGGTTACATTTAGGTGTAGGGTTAGGGTTAGGGTTAGGGTTAGCATTAGGGTTAGGGTTACAGCTAGGGTTATAGTTAGGGTAAGTTTTAGGGTTAGTGTTAGGTTTAGGGTTAGTGTTAGGATTAGTGTTACTGTTAGGGTTAGGGTTAGGGTTTGGGTTATGTTTAGGGTTAAGGTAATGTTTAGTGTTACGGTTAGGGTTAGGGTTAGTTTTAGTGATAGGTTTGGGTTACAATTAAGTTTAGGGTTAGTGTTAGTGTTAGGGTTATGGTTAGTTTTAGGCTTAGGGTTAGGGTTAAGGTTAGTATTAAGGTTAGGTTTACAGTACAGTTTAGGGTTAGGGTTAGAGTTAGGGTTAGGTTTAGTGTTATGGTTAGTGTTAGGGTTAGCGTTAGGTTTAGAGTAATGGTAAGGGTTAGGTTTAGTGTTAGTGTTAGGGTTAGGGTTTGAGTTAGGGTTAGGTTTAGGGTTACGGTTAGGTGTAGGGTTATGGTTAGGTTTGGGATAGTATTTGGTTAGCAGTAGGGTTAGGTTTAAAATTAGTGTTAGATTTAGCATTAGGGTTAGTGTTAGGGTTAGGGATGGGGTAAGTTTTAAGGTTAGTGTTAGGTTTATGGTTATTGTTAGGGTTAGTGTTAGAGTTAGGGTTAGGGTTAGTGTTAAATTTACGGTTAGGGTAACGTTTAGAGTTACGGTTAGGGTTAGGGTTAGGTTTAGTGTTAGGTTTTGGGTTAGGATTAGGGTTAGGGTTAGTTTTAGGTTTAGGGTTAGGGTTAGGTTTAGGCTTAGTGTTAGTGTTTGTGTTAGGGTTAGGGTTAGTATTAGGGTTAGGCTTACAGTTCACATTAGGGTTAGGGTTAGAGTTAGGGCTAGGGTTACTGTTAGGGTTAGGATTAGTGTTAGGATTAGGTTTAGTTTTAGAGTTATGTTAAGGGTTAGGTTTAAGGTAGTGTTAGGTTTAGGGTTAGGGTTAGTTTTTAAGGTTAGGATTCGTGTTAGGGTTAGGGTTAGAGTTAGGATTAGGTTTAGTGTTAGTGATTGGGTTAGGGTTAGGGTTAGGGTTATGAATAGTGTTGGAATTAGGGATAGGTCTAGTGTTAATATTAGGTGTAGGGTGAAAGTTAGTGTTATGATTAGAGTTAATGTTCAGTTTAGGTTTCATGTTATTGTTAGTTTTATTATTAGGGTTAGTGTTATGGTCAGGATTAGGGTTAGTGTTAGTGTTAAGTTTATGGTTAGGTTTAGGGTTAAGGTTAGTGTTACCGTTAGGTTAGGATTAGAAATAGGGTTAGTTTTATGATTGGGGTTAGTGTTATGGTAAGGATTAGGGTTAGTGTTAGTGTTAAGTTTATGGTTAGGTTTAGGGATAGGGTTTGTATTACTGTTAGGTTAGGTTTAGAATTAGGGTTAGTGTTAGTGTTAGGTTAGGTTTAGGATTAGGTTTTGGGTAAGTGATAGGTTTATGCTATGTTTAGGGTTAGTGTTAGTGATAGGGTTATGGTTGGAGTTAGGGTTAGTGTTAGGGTTATGGTTAGGATTAGTGTTAGAGTTAGTGTTAATGTTATGGATAGGGTTACGTTTAGTGTTAGGATTAGGGTTAGGGTTCGTGTTATGGTTAGGGTTAGGGTTAAGGTTAGGTTTAGGATTAGGATTAGGGTTAGGGTAAGTGTAAGGGTTAAGGTTATGGGTAAGGATAGAGTTAGTGTTATGGTTAGGGTTAGGGTTAGGGTTATTGTTATTTTTAGGTTTAGGGTTAGAATTAGGGTAAGGGTTAAGGTTAGTGTTAGGGTTAGTGTTAGGTTTTCTATAAGGGTGAGTATTAAGGTTAGGTTTAGGGTTACAGTTACTGTTAGGATTCAGGTTAGATTTAGGGTTAGGTAAAGTTTGGGTTAGGGTTAGAGTTAAGGTTTGTTTTAGGTTTAGATTTAGAGTTAGGTTTTGGCTTGGGTTAGTGTTAGGGTTATCATAAGATTTATGGTTAAGGTTAGTTTTAGGGTTAGGGTTAGGGTTAGGGTGAGGTTATAGTTAGGGTTATGGTTAGCATTATGGTTTGTGTTAGTGTTACGTTTAGGGTTAGGTTTTTTTGTTAGGGTTAGGGATATGGTTAGGGTTACAGTTAGGATTACTGTTAGAGTTAGTATTAGGTATAATGTTAGGGTTAGTGTTAGAGTGAGGGTTAGGATTAGGGTTAGTGTTTTTGTTAGGGTTTTTGTTAGTGTTAATGTTAGGGTTAGGGTTAGTTTTAGTGTTATATTTAGGGTTAGGGTTTATGGTATGGTTAGTATTAAGTTTAGAATTAGCATTTAGTTTAGGGTTAAGATTAGTGTTTGTGTTAGGGTTAATGTTAAGGTTTGGCTTAGTGTTAGAGTTAGGTTAAGTTTAGCATTAGTGTTACTGTTAGGGTTAGGGTTAGGGATAGTGTTAGTTTTAAGAATAGGTTTAGGGTTTATGTTAGGGTTAGGGCTAGGTTTAGGTTAGTGTTATGGTTAGGGTTAGGGTTAGGGTTAGGGTGAGTGTTAGGGTAAGGGTTAGGGTTAGGGTTAGAGTGTTAGGGATAGGGTTAGTGTTAGGGTTAGGGTTTGTGTTAGGGTTAGTGTTAGGGTTAGCATTAGGTTGAGGATTAGTGATAGGGTTAGGGTTAAGTGTTAGGGTTAGGGATAGTGTTAGGGTTAGGGTTAGGGTTTAGGGTTCATGTTAGAATTATGATGAGGGTTTGTGTTAGTGTTAGAGTTAGATTTATGGTTAGGTTTAGCAATAGTGTTAGGGTTAGGGAGAGGTTTAGTATTAGATTTAGGGTTAAGGTTAGAGTTAGGTATAATGTTAGGTTTGGAATAGGTTTTAGGGTTAGTGTTAGGGTTAGATTCAGATTTAGGGTTAGTGTTATGGTTAGAGTTAGAGTTAGGGTTAGGGATAGTGTTAGGGTTAGGATTAGTGTTAGGTTTAATGTTAGGGATAGGGTTAGAGTTTTTTAGAGTTAGGGTTAGGATTTAAGGTTATGATTAGGGTAATGTTAGGGTTACAGATATGATTAGGGTTAGAACTATGGTTAGGGTTAGGTTTAGTATTGGTGTTAGGGTTAGGGTTAGGTTTAGTGTTAGGTTAGGTTTAAAAGTAGCATTAGTGTTAGGGTTTGGGTTAGTGTTAGTATTATGGTTTGCGTTAGGATTAGTGTTAGGGTTAGCTTTAGGTTAGGTTAGGGTTAGTGTTAGGTTTAGATAGGGTTATGGTTAGGTTTAAAATTAGGGTTAAGGTTAGGGTTAGTGTTATATTTATGGTTATGTTTAAGAATAGGATTAGTGTTAGGGTTAGCATTAGGGTTAGGTTTAGGTTAGAGTTAGGGTTAGTATTAGGGAATAGGGTTAGGGTTAGTTTTAGGTTTAGGGTTATGTCTATGGTTAGGGTAAGTGTTAGAGTTAGGGTTAGGGTTCATGTTAGGTTTAGGTTTAGCGTGAGTGTTAGGATTAGTGTTAGGTTTAAGTTTGGTATCAGTGTTTGGGTTAGGGTTAGAGTTAGGGTTAAGGATAGGGTTAGGGTTACTGATAGTTTTAGAGTTAGTGTTAGGGTTAGGGTTATGTTTAGGGATAGTGTTAGTGTTAGTTTTAGGGTTATGGTTAGTGTTAGCCTAAGGGCTAGGGTTAGGATTAATGTTGGGTTTAGGGTTAGGATTAAGGTTAGTTTTAAAGTTAGGGTTGGATTTAGGTTTAGGGTTAGTGTTAGGTTTAGTGTTAGTGTTAGGGTTAGGGTTTTTTTAGGGTTTAAGGTTAGGATTTAAGTTAAGGTTAGGCCTACGGTTAGTGTTAGGGTTATAGATAGGATTAGGGTTATATTTAGGGCTTTGGTTAGGGTTAGGTTAAGTGTTAGTGTTAGGGTTAGTGTTAGTGTTAGGGTTAGGGTTAGTTTTAGGTTAGGTTTAAGAATAGGATTAGTGTTAGGTTTAGTGTTAGTGTTAGTGTTTGTGTTTGGATTAGTGTTAGGGTTAGTTTTAGGGTTAGGTTTTCTAGTTGGATTAGGTTAGTGTTAGGGTTGAGGTTATGGTTTGCCTTAGTGTTAGGGTTAGGGTTATGGTTAGGTTTAAAATTAGGGTTAGGGTTAGGGTTATATTTAGGGTTAGGGTTAAGGATAGGGTTAGTATTAGGGTTAGCATTAGGGTTAGGTTTAGGGTTAGAATTAGGGTTAGCATTAGGCTTAGGGTTACGGTTAGTTTTAGGCTTCGTGTTACGTTTAGGGTTAGTGTTAGTGTTAATGTTAGGGTTAGGGTTAAAATTAGTGATAGGTTTAGTGTAGGTTTAGGGTTAGTGTTAGGGTTAGGGTTATGGCTAAGGTTAGTTTTGGGGTTAAGTTTAGGGATACCGTAATGTTTAGAGTTAGTGTTAGGATTAAGGTTAGAATTTGATTTAGGATTAGGGTTAGGGTTAGGGTTAGGGTAAAAGTTTGTGTTAGGGTTAGATTTAGGTTAGGTTTAGGGTTAGTGTTAGGGATTGTTTTAGGTTTAGAGTTAAGGTAAGTCTTAGGGTTATTTTTAGAATAAGGGTTAGCATTAGGGTTAGGGTTAAATTAGGGTTAGGGTTAGTGTTAGGATTAGGCTTTGGGTTACTGTTAGGGTTAGGGTTCAGGTTTGGGTTAGAGTTAGGGCTAGCTTTAGGGTTAGGTGTAGGGTTAGTGTTAGGATTAGGGTTAGTGTTTGAATTAGGGTTATGGATAGGGTTAGGTTTAGTATTAAGGTTAGTGTTAGGATTAGGATTAGTGTTTGGTTAGTGTTAGGGTTAGGGTAAGGTTTAAGTTTAGGGATAGGATTTGGGTTAGGTTTTGTGTTAGGTTTAGTTTTTGGATTAGGGTTAGTGTTAGGTTTAGCATTTAAGTTAAGGTTAGGTTTAGGGTTAGTGTTAGGGTTCTTTAGGGTTAGGGTTAGTGTTAGGGTTAGTGTTAGGATTATGGTTAGGTTTATGGTTAGTGTTAGGGTTAGGGTTAGTGTATGTTAGTGTTAGGGTTAGGGTTAGTGTTTGTATTAGGTTACGATTAGAATTACGGTTAGGTTTTAAGGTTAGTGTTAGTGTTAAGTTTTGCATTAGGGTTAGTGTTAGGTTTAGTGTTAGAAATAAGGTTAGGGTTAGTGTTATGGTTAGTGTTAGTGTTAGTGTTAGTGTTAGGGTTAGGGTTAGTTTTAGGGTTAGAGTTAGGGTTAGGATTAGGGTTTGGTTTAGTGTTAGTTTTAGGAATAGGATTACGGTTCATCTTAGGGTTAGGGTTAGGTTTAAGGTTAGTTTTAGTGTTAGAGTTAGGGTTAGAGTTACAGTTAGTATTAGTGTTAGGGTTAGGGTTAGGGTTATGTAAGGGCTAGGTATAGGGTTAGGATTTGGGTTAGTGTTAGGGTTAAGGTTATTTAGGGTTAGGGTTAAAGATAGTGTTAGGCTTAGTGTTAGGGTTAGCGTAAGGTTTAGGATTAGGGTTAGGTTTAGGATACTGTTAGGGTAAGGTTTATGTTTAGAGTTAGTGTTATGGTTAGGTTAGGGTTAGCATTTAGGGTAGGGTTAAGGTTCATTTTAGTTTATGTTTAGGGTTTGAGTTAGGGTTGGTGTTAGGGTAAGTGTTAGGTTTTGGAATAGGGTAAGTGTTAGGGTTAGGGTTTGTGTTATGGTTTGATTTAGGTTAAGGTTAGGTTTAGTGTTAGTGTTAGGGTTAGGGTTAGGGTTAGGTTTAATGTGAGGGATTGGGTTAGGGTTAGAGTTACAGTTGGTATTAGTATTAGAGTTATGATTAGGTTTAGGGTGAGTGAAAGTTTTAGGGTTAAGGTTAGGGTTAGGCTGAGTTAATTTTAGGGTTAGGGTTAGGGTTAGGCTTAGGTTTAGGATATGGATTAGGGTTAGGGTTAGTATTAGGGATAGTGTTAGGGTTAGTGTTAGGGTTAGGGTTAGGTTTTGGGTTAGGGTTAAGGTTCGTTTTAGGATTAGGGTTAGGGTTTGTGTTAGGCTTACATTTAGATTTAGGGTAAGAGTTAGGGTTAGTGTAAGGGGTAGGGTTAGGTTTAGGGTAAGTATTAGGGTTAGAGTTAGTAAGTGTTAGGCTTAGGATTATTGTAAGGGTTATTGTAAGGTTTAGGGTTAGGGTTAGATTTAGTGGTAGTGTTAGGGTTAGGGTTATGGTTAAGTTTAGTGTTAGGTCAGGGTTAGGGTTAGGGTTAGTGTTAGGTTTAGGGTAACGGTTAGAGTTAATATTAGGGTTAGGATTAAGAATTGTGTTAGGATTAGGGTTTTGTTTAGGGTTAGAGTTATGGTTACATTTAGGATTCGGGTTAGGGTTAAGGTTAGCATTATTTTAGGGTTAGGGACAGTGTTAGGGTTTGTGTTATGGTTTATTTTAGGGTTAGGGTTAGGTTTAGTGTTAGTGTTAGTGTTAGGGTTAGTGTTAAGGTTAGTTTTAGGGTTAGGGTTAATGTAGGGTTAGAGTTAGGATAGGGTTAGTGTTAGTATTAAGTTAGGGTTTTGTTATGCTTAGGGTTAGGCTTTGGTTAGGGTTAGGGTTAGGGTTATGCTTAGGGTTAGGGTAACTGTTAGGGTAAAAGTTAGGGTTAGGGTTAGTGTTAGGGTAGCAGATGGGTTAGGGTTAAGGTTCAGGTTCAGTTTAATGTTAGGAGTTAGGTTTAGTGCTAGGGTTAGGGTTAGTTTAAGGTTAATGTTAGTGTTAGGGTTAGGGTTTAGAGTTAGGGTAAGAATTATGATTAGGGTTAGAGTTATGGTTAGAGTTAGGTTTAGGGTTAGGGTTAGGGTTAGAGTTAGTGTTTGGGTTTGTGTTAGAGTTAGGGTTCGAGTTATGGTAAGTGTTAGGGTTAGCGTTTGATTATGGTTAGATTTTGTGTTAGGGTTAGGGTTAAGGTTAGGGTTAGTTTTAGGGTTAGGGTTAAGGTTAAGGTTAGGGTTCGTTTTAGGGTTAGGTTTAGGGTTAAGGTTAGGGTTAGTTTTATGGTTAGGGTTAGGGTTAGGGTTTCGGTCACAGTTACGATTTGGGTTAGGGTTAGGGTTTGCATTAGGTTAGGGTTGGGATTAGGGTTGTGGTTTGTGTTAGGGTTAGATTTAGGCTAAGGTTTAGGGTTAGGGTTAGAGTTAGTGTTAGGGTTAGGTTTAGGGTTAGAGTTAAGGTTATTTTTAGGTTTAGGTTTAGGGTTAGGGTTAGGTAAATTTAGGGTTAAGAATAGGTTACGGTTAGTGTTAGGGTTAGGGATAGGGTTTGTGTTAGGATTATTGTTAGGATTAGGGTTTGTATTAGGGTTAGGGATAGGGTTACTATACAGTTATGATTAGGGTTAGAGTTAGGGAAAGGATTAGAGTTAGGGTTAGGGTTAGGATTAGGGTTAGTGTTAGGCTTTGGGTTAGGGTTAGGGTTATGGTTAGGGTTAAAATTAGGGTTAGGGTTTGTGTTAGGGTTCATGTTAGGTTTCAGGTTACGGTTAGGGTTAGCAATAGGATTAAGGTTAGGATTAGCAATAAGTTTTGGTTTTGCTTATGGGTTAGTGTTAGGGTTAGGGTTAGCTTAGGGTTAGGGTTAGGATTAGGTTTTGTGTTTGGTTTAAATTTAAGTTTAGGGTTAATGCTAGTGTTAGTGTATGGGTAAGGTTTAGGGTTAGAGTTAAGGTTAGTTTTAGAATTAGGGTTAGGGTTTGTTTAGTTTTAGGGTTAGGGTTAGATGAGGGATAGTTTTAAGTTATTGTTACATTAGGGTTAGAGTTAAAATTATCGTTAGGGGTAGGGTTAGGGGTAGGGTTATGGTTAATGTTAGGGTTAGGGTTACGGTTAAGGTTAGTGTTAGTGTTAGGGTAGGTTGAGTGTTTGTGTTAGGGTAAAAGTTAGGGTTAGTGTTAGTTTTAGCTTTAGGTTTAGGGTTAAGGTTTGTGTTTGTTTAGGTTTTGGGTTTGTGTTTGGGTTGGGGTTAGTTTTAGGGTTAGGGTCAGTGTTAGGTTTAGGGTTAGTGTTAGAGTTAGGTTTAGGGTTAGGGTTAGGGTTTGTGTTAGGGTTAGGGTTAGGTGTATGGTTACATTTAGAATTAGTTTTATATTTAGTGTTAGGTTTATGTTTAGGTTTAGTGTTAGGGTTATGGTTAGGGTTAGTGTTAGGTTTAGGGTTAGGGTTAGCATGAGGGTTAGAGTTAGGTTTAGGCTTAGGATTATTATTATGGTTCGGGTTAAGGTTAGGGTTAGGGTTTGTGTTAGGGTTAGGTTAATGTTAAGTTTAGGGTTAGTGTTAGGGTTAAGATAAGGGTTACAATTAGGGTTAGGATTAGAGTTAGTGTTAGAATTAGAGTTTGTGTTAGGGTTCAAGTTAGATTTAGGTTTGTTTTAGGGCTAGGGTTAGGGTTAATTATACTTTTAGGGTTAGGGATAGGTTTAGAGTTAGTGTTAGGTTTAGGGTTACATTTATGGTTAGGATTGGGGGTTAGGTTTGGGGTTAGGTTTAGTGTTAGTGTTAGGGGTAGGGTTAACATTAATGTTAGAGTTAGGGTTAGGGTTAAGTTTAGGGTTAGTGTTAGGATTAAGGTTAGGATTAGATTAGGGTTATGGTTCGTGTTAGGGTTAGGGTTAATGTTAGGGTTAGGGTTAGTGTTAGCAATAGTGTTATGCTTAGGGTTAAGTTTAGTGTTAGGGTTAGGGATAGGTTTAGGGTTAGTGTTAGGGTTAGGGTTAGTGTTAGTGTTATGGTTAGGGTTAGGGTTATGGTTAGGGTTAGGGTTAGTGTTACGTTAGGTTTAGGATTAAAGGTAGATTAGGGTTAGGGGTTGTATTACAATTAGGGTTAGGATTATGGTTATGGTTAGGGTTTTATTTAAGGTTAGCGTTAGGGTTTCAGTTAGTTTTAGAGTTAGGTTTAGTGTTTGGTTAAGTTTAGTGTAACATTTAAGTTACAGGTAGGGTTAGTGTTATGGTTAGGATGAGGGTTAGTGTTAGGTTAGGGTTAGTCTTAGGGTTAGCCTTAGGGTTAGTCTTAGGGTTAGGTTTTGGGATATGTTTAGGATTAGGGTTAGGGTTAGGGATTTTTTTCCTTGCTTCTGCTTAGGGATACTTCAAGAGGGAACAAAGGATGCAGAGCACACTGAGAACTAATTCAGTGTGGCAAGTTTCAACCATTTTCAACGTGTTTGATTTAGAATTGCAACTGCATGTGTCCCTATATGGGGAAACAAAAGGAAATTTAAAAATTCAAACTGTTCCTGCAATGAACGCTTCAACATAGAAGAACACAATTTGAAGGGGCAAGTGCGTCCTGAGTACCGATCATTTCTGCCATGTATCAACAAGATTGGCTGAAGAAAGTTGCAATTGTCCAGTTGCACATGGCCCCCCAAAGTTTGTTCTTCTACTTTAAAGTGTTCATTTGCAGGAACACTTTGAAATATTATGTTTCACTTTGTTTTCCCCTTAAAGGTTACATGAAGTTGGAACTCTACAATAAACACGGTTTTGCTAGCTGCTTGAGACATGACATACTGAATTAATTCTATGATCATACTTTATGCTTTCTTCCCTCTTGAAATAGGCCTAAACAGAGGCAAAGAAAAAGCAGTTTCATTTAAAAAGGTTTGCCAAGCTTCCACAGAACTCTGAGTTTACTGAAATCCCAGCAAATATTTTTTCACCCAATCTTGATGATACTTGGTGGTAAAGATCAGTACTCCAGTCACACTTGGGCCCCCAAATTTCCTTCTTCTAGGTTGAAGCTTTCCTTTGCAGGAACAGTTTGAATTTTTAGGTTTCACTTAGTTTTCCCCTATAGGAATAGGTGCAGTTGGAAGTCTAAATCAAAAACGGTTTGTGCTAGCTGCTTCAAACTTGACACACTGAATTAATTCTTAGTGTTCACTCTACCACTTTTTCCCTCTTGAAGTAGCCCTAAGGAGAGGCAGAGAAAAAACACTTTCATGTGAAAGCATTTTCCAAGCGTCCACAGAACTCCGAGCTTACTGATATCCCAGCAAATATTTTTTTCACCCTATCTTTTTAATACTTGGCCATAATGATCGGTACTCCAGTCGCACTTGGCCCCCCAAATCTCGATCTTCTAGGTTGAAGCGTTCCTTTGCAGGAACACTTTGAAATTTTAGGTTTCACTTCATTTTCCCCTATAGGGATAGATGCAGTTGGAACTCTAAATCAAACACATTTTGTGCTAGCTGCTTGAAATTTGACATATTGAATTAGTTCTCAGTGCACTCTCTATGCTTTGTTCCCTCTTGCAGTAGTGCTAAGCAGAGGCAAGGAAAAAACACTTTCATTTGAAAGCCTTTGCCAAGCTTCCATAGAACTCCGAGTTTCCTGAAATCCCAACAAATATTTTTTCACCTGATCTTGATGATACTTGGCAGTAAAGTTTGGTACTCCAGTTGCACTTGGAGTTCCCCCAAAATTCCTTCTTCTAGGTGGAAGCATTCCTTTGCAGGAACAGTTTGAATTTTTAGGTTTCACTTTGTTTCCC